>NC_035073.1:200000-222500 GCF_025698485.1 Gossypium arboreum | reverse complement strand
CATTTATTGACAGATTTTTCGGTATTGATCTCTCTAAGAACTAGAACGGATTTATTGAGATTATTCTTTTTTTTTCTTAGAATTTCCATTTCTTTAGTACTCATGTGTATTCTTAGCCCTGCTGTCGCTTTATGCGCGGGGCCCGAGGCAATTCCAGATCTTGACCTCAACGACTTTCCCCCCGACATTTCCCCGGCCGAATCCGCTCAATTAGAACGCGAAACGGAAGAAAATGCCCGGGAATGTGATCGCTTACACAATGAGATATTTCAAAAAACTAAAGAAATAGCTCGGGCGGCGGGAGTGGACGATAATCAAAAACTGGAGAAAATCGTCGACGCGGTCAAGTTTCTTTCCGACGTGGAGGACTTGGCCGAAGAGGCGCGAATCCCCTATCTCCATGAGTTCAAAGCCAAGATCGAGAACAAAGAAACTTGGTTCGAGATCGATAAGGAAATGAAGCGCTGGGGGGGCCGTGGCCTCTGAAACCCAAAAGCGGCAGAATGGAATGGAAAAGGGGTGCTTCGGATCGGGAGTAATCACTAGTTTTAGGGCGGGGGGAAGGACAAATTTTCAAGAAGATCTCGGGCTCGATCTGGTTTAGTATCAAGGTGATTCTGTTTTTGTTCCTAAATATATGGGTCCGTGCAGCATTTCCACGATATCGTTATGATCAATTAATGGGACTTGGCCGGAAAGTGTTCTTGCCTCTATCATTAGCTCGGGTAGTCCCCGTTTCTGGTGTTTTGGTCACCTTTCAATGGCTCCCTTAATTATGTGCGAGGAATTTCCCTCTTGAGTAATGGGAAGCGGGCTAGTCCCCGAAAATGCCCGTTCGCTTGTCGTTGGGGCTAAAAATATTCCTTGTTCGTTCCTAGGAACTCAGTAAAGTGACCAGTAAGTCAGCAGGCATTGAGGCAGGCAGTCAGTACATACAGTACAAGTGGGGACTCTTTTTTGAAACATAAGGCCCCGAAGGACGTAAGGAGAAAGTCTAGCTTAGAAAGCGTTCTGCCCCTTTCAATATCTTACTTATCTGTAAACTTTAATGAAAGAAAAATAGTCTATTTAATAGATTGAACACTTGGTTGACTTTCCTCTCTCTTTGCCGAGTCGGTCTCACAGTCAGGTTTTTTCTAGGTAAACTCTTGTACGAAAGCTGGTCATCCTAACCCATACATTTCAACGGATTGAAAGTGAAGGCTTATTTGAATTCAGTCTATCCTTAGTTCGAACTACAGCTCGACTTCCTTCTTCTTTTGGGTCTGCTTTGCCAATGCACTGATAGCTATGATTCTTCGATCTCGAAAGTGAAAAGATCAGGATTGGATGCTCTTCAAAGATCTCCCCTGCTTACCTTTAGCGGGGATCAAAACGACTTATATAAATAATACCACAAACCTGAGCCTTCCAAAATTCAACTATAGCAACTCAACTCTTCAGATCAGGAATAGCCTTTCTTATCTATTTAATTTCACGCCCTGAGCCTGAGCTAACTCATTTATCTTTCGACTGGAACTCCTAAATTAGTAAATCCGGAAGTCACTTCGATACCTTTCCAAGAGTCACTCGCTTCTTTAAGCCATGCCCTTAGCACCAAGACTACTGGCCCTTCCTGCAAGAGCAGAAAGATCCATTCTTTGCCCCTCCTTCAAGGACAAGAGATGGGGATGAACGCTCGCTTATTCGATTCGTCCTCTATCTAAGTTCATTTGTGATGAAATCTTTTCCTACCCTGAGGTCAGGCTTAAGCTTATTCCCGTCAGTTCCCTCACTCTCTTTCAATGGCATCTGCTTTCAATTCATTAAGAAAGAGATTGCCCGGTGTGAACTCCTACCTTCTAAGTAGGCGATCCCCTTTGTCTAGATAGTGACTTCACTTCTCCTTTTGTTTTGGGCTTAAAGAATGGCTTCGCACCTAGGAGACTCGCTAAGGTGATTGGAATCCGATCTGAGATGCTCTAATCAAAAAGAGTGAAGAGAAGAAGTTGTTCCATCTCCGGCAGAGCCTCTACGCTTTCATCAAAGGATGGCTGCTAAACAGTTTGGTCCTTTACCGATTTTTAAGTAGTGAATGAAATGTCTCCTAAAGTTGGGTTGGAGGAATTTCGATTAGTGAACATAGAGTGGATTTACTCCACCTGGATTGGAATATAACAACCCCTCCCCCCAACGTTATATAGCTATAACGAGGGCTGCCTTTCTCTCTCTACCGCCTGTGTCTATCTCCTGTCAAGTGTACTCCCTGCCACGCAACTCTCACAGCAACTGTAACTGTGTGACGAAACCCTCGACCCAGGTATCCGGTATGTAGAAGTCTTGAACCCTGGCATCAAAGAAAGTAACTTTCAGTATGGAATGCCTCACTCAATGAGGAAGTATATTCATTACATTTGTAAGCTCTCTATGTAGCGATTGAACCCATGCTTGTTATCAAAAATTTCGTTCTCCTTTGGAGGTGATCCTCCTCTTCAGAGGAAATCTCATGGTGGTCAGAGTGAGCGCTGGTGGGGGAAGCAGGGAGAGTAATCTTCTATTGTTGAAACTATATTTCTTATTAATAGAATAGTATTGGTCTACAACTATTTATTTCCATGAAAATGGTAGGACTTATATAGCACCCCAGGCAAGACACCTAGTTGATCCATCTAGCCTGCCTTAAAGGGCTTCTGTTCAAGAAGTGACTTTGTTGAGCTCGTTTTTTGAGTGAACAGTCGCTTTCCTAATAAATTAAATACATTCCAAGAAGACAATTCGGTAGCCGAGTTGGTCTGACTCAGAAAATGTACAAAGCGGGCATCTCCACGATATACTCAGCCAGCTTGCTCTCTCATCCCTCCTACCTACCTATGCTTCTATTCCCTTCACTGGTTGATCGACGAGTCCACTGGCATCTGGAGCAGTATATGTAACTGAAAGATATGCCACTAGACCAGGTGCTCGTTATAAAGGCTACGAACCTTACAACGGGCTATAGCTTTGTTGGAATTGATTCTGATCGAGGTAGTGTATGGGGATGCATCTAAATCCGCGTATGGAACCACAATCTCTGCCGCTAGCTTTGCACTCGGAGGATCTGAAAATGGCTCCCTTCATTATTTGGTTGAACCGAGGGAAGTGCGGAAGCTAGAGCTAAAGCAAGGTACGAAGCTACAGCTAGCAAGCTGCTTTGGTAGTACTCGACTGAAAGGAGAGGGCTTTGCAGCTGCTGTCCAACAAGTTGAAGAGTTTGCTACAAAAGAAAAGTAAGGAGCGAGCCAAAGAGCGAGTGAGGTCTACTCCACGTAGCCAAGTCTTGTCAAAGCCCAAGTTGAAGCTGCTCTTGCCAAACTTTAACCAGTTCCTAAAGGACAGGAATAGCTAATCCGCAAGGAAAGGACAGGAAAGATAGATTAGATTACACCCCTATCAGTGCAACGGCCGCTTTCTTGGAACTCATTCATAGGCGCTTTAGTTCTACTTCTAACACTAGATTTTGTATTATTATCTAAATATAACAAGCGTGCGATACAAAGCATCAACCTACGGAAAAACGAATTGATTGACTATTGAGTGCAATCCCGTAACTAGATAGACTATGGGTAGTTCAGGTGCGCTGAAAGTCTTATATAACGCATGCCGATGTTGCCACCGACAAACGTTTGACTTTGACTGTGAAAAGCTCCAAATAGGCACAACGCCATTTACGATCGTTTAAAGGGCCTTATATTATAAAGAAAGTATAAAGAAAGTCAAGATTGTTCTTGCGGAGAAAAGCCTACTTACTTGCTCTTGCTGCTTTTAATTTAAGAGCAAGTCGGTCTAGCTTCTTACTCTTTCACCTTTCAAAGAAGTCGAAATAGAAAGGGGTAGGAAAGATCCCGTGTACCTTGTTCAAGTTGCGGATCTCCTTCATTAGCTTTGAGTTCATTGTTGTTCTTCTGGTTCTCCTTTAAAATAAAAGGGGTCGTGGGGGAAATGCCCCAGTCCCCCTACATGCATTAAGCGACGACGGCTCAAACGAAGCAAACCATTTCTCATAAGAGAATAGAAAATCACAAGAAAGATTTGATCAAAAGTGACTAGAAAAGAGGCGGTCGAGAAGGAATGAGTGGAAACTATGTTGATTGAGTGCAATTTCTAAATTAGGAAAGATTAGACAGAATCCTACCAATCTAAATCAAAGTTTCCAACAGTGAAAGGCTGCCCCTGTCGGCGGGTTGCTTAGGTCCATGTAGTCCAAATCTCCGCTTAGGAAAGAAGTCCAAGTTGACTTTTTGCGAAAGGGAAAATGGCTTTCTGTTAGAGAGTGATCGAGAGAAATTTTCAGTTGGGAGCCAGTCTTTTGCAGCTAGGAGACATTGTTGTTATGTTTTCCAGTTATGAGCCATTGTTGTGTGGTCCCTTTCGAGCGGTTCCTTCTTTTTTTTTTCGATGATTTAAAGGCGACAGCTCTTTTCACCAAGGAACTGGGGCTTAGAGCTATAACACATACGCAAGAAGGAAGAATGCCTTAATGGACGGGTACGCTAAGGAAGGGGAGTCGCTTGCTTGTTTGGTGTGTTTGGAACCGGGTTGTTTAAAGCTACCCTTTCTTGAAGAAAGAGAACCTGGGCCCAGGTCTTGGTGTATTTTGACATGATTCTCAATACGCTATCTAAACTAGGAAAGTCAGTAAGGAAAGGTGGGACAAAGAAAGCTCTACTTCGGGTAGCTGGGTGCATCAACCTCTTTCTTTCACAGGAGAGGGGACAATACGCTCTTAAGGAGCTTGGGCTACTCAACCGATAGGAATAGGGGCTTGTTTCCACAACTGAAAGAGAATCTGAAGCAGGATCGGAAACAGAATAAGATTGAAGAGCGGGGTAAAACCATTCTCAGAAGGAGCAGGTTTAGCGGATGGGAATGGCATTTCCGGGAATGCAGTCAAGGGTGAAGGAGCGAAAGAAGCTAACTCGAATGAAGAATCTTTCCGAGGAGTGACCCCAAGTAGAAGTTAGAGAAGGAATTGATCCTTTCCTGAAGGATATAGGACTTAGGACACAAACTAAATGATCGAACTGATGAATCTCAGTCTAGGTGGAGTTTACCAGCACATAGGTAGTCTAAGTTCCTAAAAAAGGGAGTCTCTGACTTTCACTTAGCTATTCTCTGAGTTTGCTTTCCAGTCTATCTTCAAAAGTAGAGAAGGTTTAGCGGTCAGTAAGAAACTCCTCAATCAACATGAATGAGACTTTTCATGGAAGTCTTAGTTGGACTCTACACCTTACTTTCCTTACGTCGATCTCGATGATAACAAGGCCTTTCTTCCTCATGAAGAAGGAGTAGAGACCTAGCTTTCATCTGTCTGTTAAAATGTGATGCTATACCTTTTGTCCTTGAGAATCGGCTGGGTATAGCGGGAAAGAGTTTGACGATCTAGTTACATATCAAATAAGATGGGTACTCCCGATATTGTCTTGGGAATTTTCAGTATATATAGTAGCGTACTGGACTCCATCTACATAAGTAGAAGCATTCAAGAATCACTTGACAGTTCTTATTTCAATTTTCCGACTCTCATCTTGTTAACTGACTTAACCGCAATACTTATCCAAAGACAGGACAAGTTGAAAGAGCTTCGGTAGTTACACTTTCTGTCTCGCGTAAGAAAGAGAGTTTATAGTGCCATACAAAGAACCTTAGATAAGGGGATTCCTCCCATTGACTGAAGTGAAGAGTCAACCTTCCACACAAGGTAATCTTCTGATAGAGGGGAAGAGGCAGAGCACAACCTGGCACAAGATGCGCTGGTATTGCAAAGGCAGGAATGAGTTCACAACGTTCGAATAAGCTACTCGACCGACTAAAGCTAAAAGGAGAAAGGGAGATGACTCTAGTTGTTGAGTACCCGGAGGAAGGTACCAGATCGACTTCTAGTTGTAGCGGATCTTACTTACATCGGTTCTAGCGCTTTCTCTTGATTCTATTTTTGAAAGATCTTTCCTTGCTCTGAGGAATGCCCGGTTTAACCAGAATCATCTCGTTAGCTTTTAGAGTCATCCCGGGATCTTTGGCTTATGCCATGTGTTCCAAACTTGAACTCAACTTCCTTTTTTCACCAACATCCGCTTCTCACTCAAGAAACTGGTGAAAGTCCTTTCCCTTTGCTGCAGCTTTCACAGTCCCACTCCTCCTCAGACCAGACTGGGCTGCATTGCCGTACCTTCATACCTTCGCCCCGATGTCCTGTCTTAAGGTTCCCCCGAGCTACTTTATTAAAGCAGACTTTTGCTCATCGTCTGCGTCTTTAGTCGAAAGCTATTTCTTTTATGATTCCTTCTGTCACTTCTTGAAGACTTTATTTTTCATTCAATAGCCCCTCTCCTATAAGAGAAGGAGGTTTCTTCACCCCTACGGCAGTAGGCCCTTCTTCAAGAGTGCCCTTTCCCCAGCCTCCAATCGTCTCAGAAGAGAAGACTAAGCTCAGACGAATTGCAGTCCGCCCCGGCCCCTCCTTAGTGACTTTGGTCAGGAAAGGGAATAGGGCAATAAATAGAGCTTCGGCTCAGAATTAGACCTTCTGTAGACGGAACTTCAGACTTCTGGATAGGCCTGAGAAAGCCTAGACCAAAGGTGCCTAATAGCCTAGCCAGACTCATCGGGTAGGGAATCCCATCCTCAGCGAAGCCAGTAAGCAAGCCCAAGTCCATGCAAGAAGGCCCGCTGGATCTATCAAAATTCAAAGCCCATCAAAGACTCTCCTACATGAAAGGATCTGAGTCCATCCAAATGATATTAAGCAAAATCCTATTCTGGAAAGAATGGCAAAGTAAGGGATTTAAGTCTGCTCAGAGATTTCATATCTCTCCCACGTGTGATTCATCCTAACAACTATCGATTAGGTTTTTCTACTTAATTAAGCTGGTTATGCAAAGTTTTTAAATTTGTTCACATAGGCAGCGTGATTGGGGGGCATATTTGTTGCTTCCCAAGGTAGTTAGTTCACCACACAGGCATGTTAGTACTAAACTGCAGAAAACTATTAAGTCATCCAATTCATGCCGCATTGCGAGATTACTCTACCACTCTATAAATGGAGGCTCGATAAGTGTCTTCACTTCATCAAATTCAAATCAAAGAAATTGAGTACTACTATGGATGCTGCAAACAGGCTTTCTGCAATTGCTGCCGAAATGGGGCAACTGCAAAATGAAATTCAAGAGCACCGTAGAGTGCTAAACTTCCTTTTGAGAAGTGTTAGAACAATGGATCCTGCAAGGAAAGAAGCGCGCATTCGCGCTACCAGAGAGCGCATAGAGGGTTTGGAGGAGAGGCAGCAAGCGCTGCGGGCGGAGCAGCAAGCGCTCATTGTTCATGGAGCACTCGGTCGCCTGGGAGACTAGAAGAAATTAACAAAAAGTAGTTAAGTCACCTTCAGGCTTTCTTATTCCAGGAAAGTATGTAGTTGCAAAAATGAAAAGAGTAGTTCTAAAATAAAATGTTGGCCCTATTAGTTGTTGTGGGTCACGAGCATGTAACTTGTTTTGAATTTTTCTTTATTTTATATAAGCCCTTTCCTTAAGGTGATTTTTGAATTGTGTCCACTGCAGTACTCTAACTCTCTTATAGTGTACTACATTACATGAAACGTAGTTCATGATTTCCCCTTCGCTCTCTTTAGCATTTTGGTTTAACACCACGCAGGCAGCTGGTACCTTCCCAGCTTCTTAATCAGGTAACCTGCCAATTCAACACATTGTCAGCGGCATTTTGCCTGTAAAAATTCATTAATGAATCAGTATCTCCTTTACTTGAACACGGGTTTCGACTTCCCCTCCGGAGGACCGGTGTAGCTCGCTTCGCTTACCGCCTTCGTCTTTCGCCAGGGCTTATACTTCATCAATGTCCTTACTGCGTTTCACGCTTTTCAGGACCTCGATCCAAGCCCTCAGTCTCAATTCAGCATGGATGGATAGATGGCATACGGCCGTTAGCTATTAAGTCTGTCTCCTGGTTGTTATGTTAGGAACAACCGTCATCAGCAATAGGCGCTTCTTTTTTTTTTCAAGGCCGTCGAAGAACTGGTGAAGCGGGAGCTACAGTCTTTCCTCCAGACTCATCGGTAGGGTGATGCTACTTCTAAGGGTTGAGACGATTCAATAGGCTTGGCTTGGGGCTCCCTCCCATGCGGGTATCCTTCCGTTTGTTGGCTCCTCAGCACATAGGGCTAGGGAGGAATGAATTCGCTTAGTCCTATGAAAAAAAGCTTCCTATGATTTTCTGGTATGGATGAGCTTCTAGGAAATCTGCCAGAGCCCTTCCCTTCACAGATTTCTTGAATAGATATTCTCTCC
The DNA here is from genome assembly GCF_025698485.1 of Gossypium arboreum. NCBI lineage: Eukaryota > Viridiplantae > Streptophyta > Magnoliopsida > Malvales > Malvaceae > Gossypium > Gossypium arboreum. The sequence goes on along the minus strand of NC_035073.1, from coordinate 214,185 downwards.
AATTAAGAGAATAACAGAGACCATTTGGTCAATCGACCTGATAACATTGGTCTTTTCATTAAAAACTTGAGAGGGTCTGCTCTTGAGATTAACTTGATCTGATTGCTAAGAAAGAGTAGCGTAGCTTTTTGCAGCAAAGACCAAAGCTAGGCACAAAACACTTTTTCAATTGGCGAATAGTTTTATTCCGCCTCTACGAATCGCCGGCTTAAGTAGTATAATGCATTCTCCTTTCCCTGTTCATTCTCTTGTGCTAAAAGTGCTTCGCTTCCAGAGAATGTTCGCAGGCGGCGAGATCGCTATAGAGGATTCAAGGCTTTTCTCGGCGCGGCCAATACCGGAGCAGAGGTTTCTTAAGAAGTTCCAGTTCCTTTTATGTTATGGTATAAGGCATTCAAATAGGGGTGAGGCGCAGCTCTTATTTTAATCCTCCGTCCCAAACAAAGAAAGAACAAGGATTTCATCCAAGGTGCCAGCACAAGCACAAGAAGAAAGAGATTTCTTTCTTTTAGCCGCTAAAAGCTGATTGATCTGTTCTCCACTTGTCACTGTAACCGTAAAAGACTCTATCTTAAAAGCTGCCTTCTTTTTTATCAGAGAATTCTGCCTAGATAAAAGAATAAGTAATTAAGGGGGTGTTTCAATCGCAAACAGAAGACGGATCTCAGACACGCAAGCTACAAGCATTAACAACCGCTTTCGTTTAACCTTATGTAAAAAAGAAGCTTTATTAGTAAGGTAGGTAAAAGCCCTTTCTATGTTATTAGTAAAGCGCCGCAACTGCTGTTTCTACCACTTTATTGGACTTCGGGGACTTTACGGCAGAGTACTCGGAAGGACGTCGAAAAAGAAAGGCGTCTGGGAGAAGACGGCCCGAGTGCAGACAGCAGATGGCTACAGCCGGCTAGACGACTTACTCTACAAAGACGGCAGACTATGTCGGGCAAAGAAAGGCGTCTCGCGGTCCTTCATGACGCGATTACACTTTGGAGTTGATCAAACTCTGGCTCACCTAGAAAGGCATTCTTATTGGCCCAGGATAGAAGCAGATGTCCAACGGTGATGAGTTGTGTGTGCTCTATGCAGCACGTCGAAGCTGTCCAACAGGAAGTTGGGGCTTTATCAGCCCAATACCTTCCTGGCCATGGGAAAATCATAACCATAGATTTCGTAGGACGATTTCCCTATCTCTTAAAGGGGGGGGATAACTACGTTTTTTTCGTAGTAGACTTCTTTCCCTTTATCTCGCTATTGGTCACTAGTAGAACTCCCCTACTCACTAGATATGATTTATTGATTGATGAACCCTGATCACTAAGCGCACTTACTTTCACTTTAAGGCTTTATTGAAAGGAATGGGGAATCTTCTTATTCCTTAAAGGTGAGTTTTCTTACTGGTTCAAGGAAGCTTTGTCTGCGTTCCAGTAAGCGCCTCTCAAAGTAAGCCTATCCATGATAGTAGAGTCTGAGAAAGCAAGCACTAAACTCAAAGCTTATGGCAGCAGCTAGAGTCACTCCAGTATTCAGAAAAGAAGGAGGTGTCCTAACTGAGTTCTTTTCTCGCGCTTATGCCTCTCCTCTGCCTTATCTCCATTCCGTAGATAGAATCCGGAAAAATCGATATACGATATACCTTTTTTATTTTATAGGTAAGCGTTTAGTATAGTAGTTCGACGAGCCCTTTTTGCTTCTATTGCACCTTTAGTTTAGAAGGTAAATCGAATGGCCTATGCCCATTCCCTCATGGCTCTTTCCTAGCTTCTTACCCTCTAACTAAGACAGGAAGAAGAGCTATCACTAGGACAGAAAGTCGGCACACATGCTTGTCACGCTTTATATACTCCGATCGGGGAATATTAATAGATCTTATTAGCTATAGACTCGTTCCGCTAGACGAGTTTAGGAAAAAGGAATTTCGAATTGTACGATCAGCTCCCTCAATACCTCCTTCCATGCAAGCAATTACAGCTCTTTTCTCTGCCTCTTAGCCCGGGATAGCTGTCTCGGGTTTCTTACCCTGCTCTCATTCCTGGCCCTATCAGGCCAGCTACTTCATTCCTGGTCTTACTTTTCTTTTTGGTGCATTTAGGCCTCATCCCTCTCTAATTACGTATGTAAGTGTCTTCTTTCCTGTAGTCATGCAGCATCGGGTTGTCCGGAGCAGTGTCAGCGTCAAAAGCGGCCTCGGAGCGCAGTCTTAAGGTTGTAGTTGTTGAACGCGCAACCAGAGAGGAGAGCTATAGGAGCAAGACTGTTTTGGACTGGACGTGTACCGAACGAAGATCGTGTCTACTTACGCTCAAACAATCAATATAGGTGGAAAGCTGGAAGCTTCAAAAGTTCCCCGCTGAACCTTAGAGTGCTATGATGGGGTATTTCAGTCCGTCCCTACTAAACTAAAGCGGCTTAGGCGTCGCCACGGATAGGGCATCAAGTTTTAAATCGTCCAGTTAACCACTCCTATTATTGGCTTTCCGCATCCTCAGGGGGCCGCTCGGACGAAGAACCGGCAAATCGAATATGGAATTAGAGCTCGGGTGGGGCATCAACCACAGGTTGCGGAACTATCGAGATGCTTTCTTGCAGAACCCAACAAGGGCTGTAACTCAATAGAGTGAGTGGGAAACCTTGTAAACGCGAGCAGGAGAATAGAGATCGGTCTGTCTTGTCTTAGACTAGCTCTACTCCATACATCTTGGCTATCTTGAGCTTATTCATATGGGGCTACTTTCAATTTTCTGCTTACTATTTATTAGGGCTTCCAGCACTAATTCCTACGTTTAATCTGGGTCTCATAGCCACGCCACTGTGACCTTCACAGCCTGATTAATGTGCTTTAAAAGCGCACCCTTGGTCGAGCTTTCTTTCTGATTCGTTATTCGTTAGAGGATGGTCTAAAGTCCTCCTAGGGGAAAGACATAATAAAAGCTTTCTCCCCTTTTGGGATGAGCTTTTTTATTCCTATTTTAGAGACATCTGCCTCCTGATTTGCTTGCTTATAGGCTTCACAGGCTGGTGAGCTGCCGTCCCTGATATCAGCTATTTACGCAAGCTAACGCTTGTCCTGCTGGGCTGATATCGCCACTATGGTGAAACAAATCTTTGTCCATAGGGTGGGCATGAAGGAGCTTACTGAGTCAAGTGGTTTAAGTCCTGAAGACTACGAAAGGTTCAAAGGACCTGCCCTTCTACTTGGTCAAACCACAGGACAGGGATAGACAATATTAAAAAAGGTCTGGGACGAATCTTGCAAAACGAAGCTTAAAGGCAAATGGATCCGGAAGCTAAAAATATTAGCTACCTTTTCTCGTGCAATAAATTTCTTCGATAAAAACCTCTTTAAAGCGGGTAGGAGCTCTTTTCCTTTAGTCCACTCTTTAAAAAGAAAATATAACTCTTAAATTAAAAGTAACTAAATCTAGAGGATCAATCTGACATTTACAATTCAACTTATCGAAAACATTGAATTGCCTATATTGATGGTCAGAGATCAAGGGGAAGCTCTTTCTAAAAGTAACCTAGGAGGGATTTACCAACCGCATACAAAGAAAGCGTTCTGAAATCTATGGAATGAGGTAAAGGAAGGTCAATTCTGCCTACCTAAAGGGCAGAAGAACCAGACTCTTGGACTGAGGAAAGAGTAGGAGTTGAGAGAGAAGTCATGAAATGAAGAAAAGCCCAAGGTTTTTATTCCTTCCACAATAAAAATGAAAATACCTTCCCAATTTCTCATAACGCCGAGATCTAAGCCCTTGTCCGGCAGCTAAAAATAGGAAAAGCTCATCTAATGTGGTCACTATTAGCGTCACATCTGATAGTGAAGAAGAGGCCCAATAGGGTAAACAGGCAATGCGCGTAGGCGTAGGTCTTCCACTATCACCTCTGGTGTGCCACTCGTCAGTTGAGAAACCTGGGGGAGCTATCTTCGTGGTACCAATGACTGGGGGCAGGGGCCCATTATATAAAACAGGGCAACTTAAACATATGCTTTGAAGGTGGAGCCTATTGCTACAGAAGGGAGGCCGGACTTTTCCAACTATGGCCTTATTTATTGCTAATAAGATAATGCAAAAAATGGGCTATGACTTGGAAAATCCTGTCGGACTAAAAAATGGGAAGGGGCTTGACGAAGGCACAAAAGAATACATTAAAAGAAGGGGAGGCTATCCGCTTTCCGACGTACGGCCTGGGGTACATCCCAGATTATGGAACGAGAGATGGGTCAGAATTTGAAGCTTATGAGTCGTCCACTACAGAAGGCTGAGACCATGAAGTTCAACTGGATGATTTCCTTTCTCTAGCAGTAGCAGTAAACTTCGCAGCAGTCCTAATTTACTAATAGAGCTCCGATAGTGATGAATCAGGCGAGGAAGATGAAGAATAACTCCAAGCCTTAACACGTGCAGCGTCAGAAAGAAAGGAGCCCCCTATTATGTAAAGCTCCTCCCACGGAAGACGAAGTCAAGCAGATCCATTTTGGCACGGACGATGAACCACGCCCGATATTCATCAATGCCCCACCTTGCTCCTGAAGAAGTGATGTAGTATACCCAACCTCTCCAATAGTTCCGTGATGTGTTTGCATTCCGCTATGCAGAGATGCCAGGGAAAAAATCCGTCGCCGTCCATGAGCTCAAAATTCGGTAAGATGCAAAGCCGATAAAACAAGCACAGAGAAGGTTCCACCCTCTACTCATGGAAAAGATAGAGAAAGAGGTGCAGAAGCTTCGCAACGTCGGCTTTATTAGGTAGGGAGGAAAAGCACCCGGACGACCTCTACAGATTCGCCCATTCCGCATCCCTTTCGGCATTGACTCTTACCTTATATAGGCATGCCCTTCGGGTTAAAAAAATGCAGGATACGAAGTACAGTCTATGACGCAAATCTTCAGAGAGATATTGCATAAAACCGTAGAATGCTACGTGGATGACCTAGCCGTAAAAAGCCGTAAAAGAGTCGACCACTTGGCAGATTTACGAAAAGTCTTCCTTAGGCTTAGGCAACACAACCTGAAGATGAACCCTATAAAGTGCTTCTTCGGAGTATTGTCAGGGAAATTCCTCGGATTCATAGTACGAAAGAAGGGGATTAAGGTGTATCCCGCCAAAACAAAAGACATACTGGGGATGCCGTCTCCTACTAATATCAAGGAATTGAGAGGCTTCCATCCAAGGACGGCTGGCCTATATAATCAGGTTTATCGCCAATATATAAGGCAAGTGCCAACCCTTTTCTCGTCTAATGAAAAAAGGGGTGGAGTTTGTCTGAGACCAAGCATGCCAAGATGCATTCGAAAGCATAAAAGAATACCTGACTCAGCCGCCGGTATTAGCGGCCCCTGTACCGGGACGACCATTTTTATTGTACATCTGCGCTCTCGACCACTCACTTCCTCAATTGAGAAGCTAGAAGTAGTTTATCAGTCTTGCGCGGGCCCCTCCTTTTGATTTGAAAGACGCGAAGGCCTCTCTATTCCGGACTCGCTTCTTTTTATAAGCCCTTGCTTCTTGTAAATCGCCTAAAGGAATTGGTTCGGTAAGGAAGCTTTAATTTTGGATCTAGTTTTAGGGTCGACGAGGTTCGATCTGATCTCGCACCTTCCGCCATTCCCGACCGGCGGCGCTCTCGTAAGGCGCGATCCATAAGAAATAGAGAAGGGGAATCGCGTCTTGCTTTGTTTTGGCTCGATCCCTGGATTCCTTCAAAAAGAAAACAAAAATCGTTGCGTACCTACGGGGGGATCCAATCCAAGAACTTAGAACTTAAAGCACGGGAATAAAGAAAGACGTAGACGACTTATCCCCAAGGCCCCTACCCACCTTAGATGCTTTGGCACAAGGTTACCAATTAGAAAACATTAAACCTTCCCCAGCTAGCCCGTAAACGCCTGTCTTACCTCTATTAGTAGTACGTGAGCGCTTACCTAGCTTGCACCAATTGACTTAAATCCTTATAAGAAGAGACTTTCTTATACCATAAGAAGCAGGACTTGTGTGCTTGGTTAGGCAGAAAAAACAAAGGAAACTGCCGACTTGACTAGCTTTCAAACCATTCAAACAACTCTGTAAAAAACAAAGGAATTTTCAAGCCTACCCTATTACCCCAGCTCTTGGCACGGCTTAGCCCGTACCGTATTGCAAGTTCTTGGCAGGGTCTTAGGCTTGTCCTCACCTTGCCTTCAAATGAATGGCAATTAGTCCAGGTCCGGATCGCCCCTTACTGCTTGCTTCTTCTTACTTTGACTTCTTTTTTTAGACGTTTGGAACCCATAGCCAATGATCACAGCTTCACAAAAGATTGCTACGAATCCCGATCCTGCAACATTAGCAACGTCTAGCATCTCAAGTAGGATCAGTCTCTTGACGATGCGACTAGGCCTCCTGGAGCCCTTTCTATCTGATGCCGGTCCTACCCCGGCTTATTAGGATAGGACCTTCTCTTATCCCGGATGACTTGAGCTTGTCTTGGCTCTCTTCTTTGACAAATGGGACTTTGCTTATATGGCTTGGCACGCTTAGCTTTCGATCGATAAACACGGGAATTTCTTTTTTAAGCGGGCTTCTTGCCACCTATAAAAGGCAGGAATTTATTAGCACAGATGACTTGCTTGCATACCTTCTCCGAGATATGGAAAGGGGGTTCAGATACAGGCTGGCATTCAATTCAAGGAAGCGCTTTCAGCACACACCTACACAATCGTGTACTTGGGAGCCCCGAGACTTCCTTAGAGAGACATACTGCCAAGGAATGAATACACTTTACAAAGGATATACTTAACTAGCAAATGAACATTTCATACTTTCCCGCGCTACTTCCCAGTCCAATAGAGGTCTTTCCAGTAAAAGGAGGTCGTGTACCACAGTTCGAGTTAAAAAAAAAAAATGGGCTGCGATAGAAAGATAGGGCACAAGAGAAGCAAGATACGACATTCGTTTTTTCAAAATATAGCAACAAAAAATAACATAAGTTAAGATCTGGTTGATTCCATTCTAGAGTCACTAAGGGAAATGACTCTCTATTGAGATAAAACTTGCCACCTTTTTTGTATCCATTTCGCGGATTAGGTTTGTTCCAAGCGAAAGATACCAAAAGGGAGCGCGCTATAGGACACTAGCTGGCGTTTACTTGGGCCCATCCCAAGCTCCCTGCTACAAAATTACAATAACAGAGAAGCATCACTTGACTGTTTTCGTTTTTTTGATAAAGCGGATTGATAGCGGAAAGAAGGGAGTGCGATAGGGCATCATCTATCCGGGTCGGTGCCGGACTCCTTTGTGAATCAGTCCCTTTCCTTGTCTTCAAGAGTTCGGTTAGTTGATCGATAAAGCGGCAGGACCGTAAAGCTTAGCCTTGAGTTGGACTGCGGTCCCGCGAAACTGGTATCCTCAGACCGCCTAAGATACTTTCCGACTGTCGAAGGAAGTTAACTTTTTAGTGACCATACAGGCATTAATTTTATTGACACTCTTTGACTTAAAGATCTTTATATTTGACTAGTTAAGGCGTTCGATCATCTGTCGGTGAGGTCGATCGACTAAGTTAAAGCTTTTTAAAACCCCGTTATTTTGAGATCAAGTCCAATTTCCCTTCGGTGACGTCAATTCAAATGTCCAACTTTCAATGAACCCCGTGTTTTTTAGCATCAACCACTTTTTCCCATCCCAAGTTATTTTATGAACTTTAACTCCCTATCTATACTATAACATAACCTCGAGCCTCTTTCTTATTTCTGTGCAGCAGGAAGCGATTCGTTGATTGATGGGATAAGCACGCTGTGGAATCGAACCACAGTCTTTTTCCTTACGTGGCGAAAGTCGAGAGTTAAAATATAGACTCGAAAGCATACGCCTGTTAGAAGTGATCCCCGCCTCCCTTTTTTGGAGTCCTCGTCTTTAATTTTTCGCTTCAGATCTGAAGCTGATAGGCTTAAGGTTCTCACCGGAGGCCCTTGCCCTTGGTCTATCGCCGGCCAAGTCCTAGGACTTGATCGGTGGAGAGAGGATTTCCAACCCTTTCATGATGCATTCGACGTTTGCTGCAATCTGGGTTCGCCTCCCCCGCTTGCCGATCGAATATTGGGGTAGGGAGCTATCTCTATCCATAGCCTCCAAGTCCAAGACTGGGAAACCCCTGGCTTGGGATTGTTGCTCTGAGACTCTCTCAAAGCTTAATTTCGCTCGTGCTTGCTTGTGTGGAAATCCAAACGAACGAAAGGAATAGTTAAGCATTCTCATAGGCTCCAGGCGAAAAAGAGAGGAAAAAGGCTCTTCCTTCTTTTGTCACAAGAATAGCTCCAGTTGAATAAGCTGCGATTGTTAGCGTCTGTAAAGGTCGCGAAGAGGGTAGATCTTTGAACAGCAGAAAAGACGGATCTGAGAACATAGCCATAGTTACGGTTTCAGGGCTTAGCTTAGGCCCTTTCCTAATCTAATGCCATGCCCTTACAATGGCGAATCCAAGACCTCTTGCCGATTCCCAGACCAGTGTAGGCTTGCTTCGCATAGGCTACACAAGCTAGGTTCACGCTTTCAAGCCAGAGCTAGTCTTCTTCCCACTGACCGCTACTAATAAGATAAGAGTTGCCGAACCACTACCTACTAGTAGGTAGTGCCTTCCTCCAACGGATAGGGGTTCAATAGCTGCTAATTCTGTAACAGCTTCTTCTTATCAACCTCCCCCAGGGAAGTAAGTACGGTAGCAGGAATAGATCTACTGGGCCTTGAGTCGGGTTTTAACTCCTCTCCCCTCACTACTCTCTTTGGTTCTGCTTTTAAGAGGCCTTACGAGGGGTAGATGTTATTAGCTTTATCGGCGTAACGAAGTTTAGTATCCATATGTTAGCCAGGAGCGTAGCCTTTCCCGCTTTGGTACTTCATCCCGTCGGTACATTGCTACATTTTACCGAAAGCCTAGAAGAAAGAGGAGGGAAGCTGACTAAGGCAATCAAATCTCTCTCTTATCTTTGGCGGACTGGAACGAAGGAACTCTAGAAGAGAACTCCAGCACTTCTTACCAACTTCCTTCTTCTCGTAGGAGGCATTCTACTAGCAAAGAAGACTCCTATAAGTGGTAGGACCTAGTTGGGGCTTTGTGGTCGAATTCTTTGCCGAAAGAGGTCTCCGCCGACCCAACGACTTTCCGATGTGATTGACAAGCAGCGGGGCATGGAACGGAGTTTAATTCATCGCGACAGGAGTTCACCAAGTCTAAGAATAAGAATGGGCCGGTCATTCAACGAGAAGGGGGGGCTTCACCTGATCGCTCTGAATCCGCTGATCAGGAAGAGGTTTTTTCTTTAGATAAAGCAGAAGCTCGTTCCTGGCCTCTTTGACAGTAGCTAGTCTGAATTCGTAACCCGCCATCTTTGGGGCAGGAGTCGTCAGATCTTGCCCAGGCAAAGGAGCGATCGACACTCGCTCGCAAGTTTTAAGAAGTGGTAGTGGTAAGCGCAAGGACAAGTTGATTCAGAAAGGGGAAGAGGAGTAGCCTAGCCTGGTTCTTGTTTGTTTTCCTGAGCGGTATAGTACGGCATGTGGGAAATTACAATCAGAGAGAAGTAACGATACGATAGATCCGCAGGAAATAGCGAAGTACATGAATTATCTATCTATCTCTTTCCTTAGCTGAGAGAGAGGGAGTGAACTCTCGACATGCGGGCATATCGAGTATGTTCGTTCAACCCTAACACAAGACAATTACAGGGAGGACGCACGTGTTCTCGGGCGAGTGCGGATGTAGTCTCGGTTAATATACAAGATCATCAACGTGTACAGTAATAGGATGCGATTGCAGAGCCCTTTTCTTAGTCACCTTTCGGAGTGGTTCTGCCTCTATTTGTTAAAGTCCATAGCAAAAATGATAAAGGCATGACCGCGAGAGAAAACAAATGAAAATGAATTCGATTCCATGGGTGGAGGGTGGGAAGAAGCAATAAAGCACAGTGCATCGAGATGAATGAATTTTTCTTAAAAGAATGAAGCTTGGAATGAATGAATCTCCAAATAAGGATGGTGGGTGGGTTCCTGGTATAATAAAAGTAGAAAGTGGTGGGCCCCTACCCTCAAAAAGTAGCACCTGCTATTGGAGACTAAACCTTTCTTGCCACGGCTGTGGGAACGGAAAGAAGAACCGTACCGTCCAACCCCTTGTATATCGATCGGAAAAAAGCAGCTGCAAATGCTATCAGTGGTTCTTCCTTCCTATCCCATCCATCTATAAGAGTTGCTTGATTCGCCTCCATCTCTAATAGGACTGGACTAAGTTCGGGCAGATCGGAGTCTCATTTCAATGAGTTTTGGCCCACACACCTCTAAGAGGAGGGATAAGTTCCCAGCTATAGTCACTGCCATGCCCCTTTTTAAAAAGCCTCGTCTTGAGATCAGATTCCCTTGCTCGACTAGTAGCAGGTTTTTATTCCTATCATCTTTTTGAGAATTCAACATCCAGTTCATAGAGAACTGCCTACTCCCACCTCGAACGAGAAAGAGATCTAAGGCATCTTTGAAGAAAGTCAAGCAGGAATAGATGGCCTGCCCCTAGCTCTAAGTAATCTCTATACTTTGCTATCACAGGAGTGCTTTCATTCCCATTCCCTGCCACCCGCTTCTATAATTGGCTGTTCCTTATCGGCATCTCAAGAAAAAATCTTTCATGATCCATTCCGGAATTGGATAGAGAATAGTTGGGATATTCCATTCCACTGGGAGGGAGAGGCGAGGGTGACATCAGAAGTAGGATCGTCGAACGGATAGCAGCATCGCATTGAGAATTGACTCGTCGGATTAACCACTTAGACGGAGAGTTCCCCATATTCCATTTCATTGGCAACTGAAATAGATCTAAACGGATTGCGTGGTACCCCTGGACCGAAGTAAGGGCTTCCAAAATGAATTGAAAAGAATATCAATGAAAGGCCGAGATGTAGCCTATGCGGAGCAAGCCTACACTGGCTGAGATGAAGAAAATGTCGACACCGATGAAATGTTTGAAAACATAGACAACGGAAGAAGTCACTCTCAATCCGATCTAGCAAGAAATGCTCTACCGATAAAGTAAAGCGAGAGAGCTCATTAAGAAGGCCATCTTCCATCCGCCTTACTTAGATAGGGGGAGGCTAGTACGAGACTCCGAACGACGACGGATAAATCGACGAATCTTAGGAAATAGAATGGGACGGGAGGGCCTAAAAGACCTTTGTTTGATTAAATTTTCCAACCGGAACCAACCGGGAATGCAAACAAGGAAGGAAAGGGCAGAAATCTCCATATCTGATCCAGGAAAAAAAACATACCTTAGCAGTGATAGGGATAGCATAGCTGTAGACAGGGGAAGGGCCCGAGATGGATTATATATAATATAAGGAAGGGAAAAGCTTTTTTTGATTGCTTGCGACAGCTTATCGATGCTCGTTAGCGGTGAAGTCCCTCAAACCAGAAGTTTCAAAAGCTTTTGACTGGGCCTACGAGAGAAATGAACTTTACATACTGATATCGCATATCGAAGGGAAGGATAAATTGTACCACTCCTTCTTCATCACAGAGAAGTTGGAGTCGCTTCTACGACTGCCTCCTTATGCGATAGGGTGTTTCGTGTACTACGCTCTTGGCAAGACTAGAAAAAACCTCGTTCTTTGTTTTTGTTGGCATCATTAATGCGTGAGAAAGCTCTAAAGAAAGTCCTGACTTGAGAGTCCTATTTTTTTGAAGTATCTTTTCGAGAAGCGTTTATTATCAAGAACGGGATATTCGCATTAGCAGAAGGAGGAGATAATAAGGGATTCGCCGCAACAAGCACCGTTTAGACTGATTTAGTGAAGTATGCCATCTTTTGCAAAAGCAAAGAAAGATGCTACTTGTCTGACTCCTTTTGCTGCTTACGGTTCAGGTTATGTCCGGGTGGTTTTGGTGGGGTACTTTCTGTTATCCCCGATAAGGACATTATATTAAACAGCTCTAGCTTCTTCAGATGTTGGTTTACGAGCAAGTCATCCTGTAACTGAGTTCTTTCCCGGCTCAACAGCAAGTGAAGGAAGTCCGACCGAACTATCTAACTAGGTTGCTTAGGTAGGGTTTGGAGGCTGGAGGTGTAACAGCCCCGTTTAGCCCAGTAAAGAGTTACCAGTATTATAAGCCAGGCATTAGCCCAGTAGGGAGGGCGTGATCAACCATTCTTGCTTTGGTTGCCTATCCCATCTCAGAAGCAAGAGATAAAGCAAGCAAGACCTCAAGGACAGGAGATGAAAGAAGGATATCGGGAGAGAGATAGGAAAAAGAGTACGGAAGCGAAAGCGAAGCCAGCCAGTTAGTTGAACCAATGCCAGTTGACTGTGTCAAAGAAATAGATCCAATTTAGATTTCGAGCGTGGTCGCGGAACCACTACGGGATAGTCCGTGAGACAAGATCGGGATCCAGATTCATCTCCCTCAGCCACTAGTGGAAGACCTTTCAAAGGAAAAGGTTGGTTGGGAGCGGGAAGGAGTCAATTATAGAAAGAGTAGAGACGGATATTGGGACTCTAGCTCCGACCATGTCAACTATGATGGTCTCGCTGCTGCCAGTCCTTCCACTAGTGAATGCTGGCACGCGCTACTTTCCGAACCCCCGTGTCTAGATCCTGCCGAAAAAGACTGAAGCGGATCTAATTCTACGAATTAGCCTCGCCGATCGATCTTAGCACTATGCTTAACACATGAAATTTTTAAGTGTGTTTTCGGGGCGAATCCACAAAGGTCAGGAAGAGAAAGGACGACTCTATCTCTTTATCTCTATCTTTTAGTTAGCCAGGATTTCAACCTATCTCCAGAAAAGAAAGCAAGCTGAGCAGTTCTCACTCTGTCTGGTGACCAAGAAAGCTTGCTTAAAGAATGCCGTAAAATGATCACAGAAAATACCGATTCGCCATGGATGATACGATTCAAAGAGACAAGAACCTATTCGTGCAGCCTATTCTTGTTCCAATCGTTTGAGGAAAGCCCGTTTTTTGGCATCAAAGAAACTCTGTGATCTAGGATTAAAAACCTCATCTCGTTCAGTCTGGGAGATAGTGGAATTTTTTCTTTAAACCCGTACATACACCTTTGATTTGAAAGGTATTAGTAGTCAATCCTCTCTTCATTCTTTGCTTCGCTTCCTTTCTTTCATCTGTGAGAGAGACTGGATCTACTGTCTCTAATTCAGCATCTGCCTTTCAATGGTTTTATTTTTATACCCTCCCGTCACGAGCTAACTTGAGAGCTGGGTTAAGAGCAACTAAGGATAATCGGGGTAGGGATGGGACTAAAGAGACTATTTGTTTACAGCCAACCATGAACAGAGTTCAGAGTCGATTCGGTAATTAAGAGTCAATCTAGTATGGTATGGCCAATACCTCCCTGGCCTTGAGCCTGCTTCTGCTTTATCTGCAGATAGGATGTCGGAAAGAGGATTCTAAATAGAAAGAGTCCTTATCCTTATGACCACCACTGTATTACATAATAAAAAAAAGTAAGGTGACCTATTTTACAGATTTAGTTTCTTTGATTTGGCTCGCTTGTTGCGGATTTGAGACCTCGATGCTTCAAATTTCCTCAAAAAGCTCTTCCCCCACATTACATTCCCTATACTTAGCGAAAGAACTGGATTTCTCCCTTCGTCCCCCATGCAACCTCTTGTTGAGACCAAAAGTTCTAGAATAAACTACATCCCGTCATGAGCACAAGCCTATCTGTCTCAATCTCAATAAAAGGTCGAGTTCTGTTCACATCGCCAAACGGCTGTTTGATAACACATATTCGCTATCTCTTGATGGATAATGGCTAGCACTCCGGGGACTGAGAAGGGGAGGAAAGCCAAGGAAGACTTAGCGCAACCGCTTAGCGGAAGGAATATTCTGAAACCACTAGCTGCAATTAAACTAAAGGAAAGCCTTGATCGATATGATATTAATATTTTATTAATGGGCTCAAGCATGCGAAGAAAGCTCTTCGAGCTTCCCTTATATTATAGAAAGGTTTGTAGAAAGGGGCAAGGAAGGAGCTATGAAGGATATCCGCTGATATGGTTAGTAGTCATATAATATAGCGTATATGCGACAATTTTTCCCCTACTGAAGGTATGATTTCTCAGTCGAGTGACATTCCCGTCTTGCTTGACTCGAGTGCTAGCTTTCTTCTTCTGTCAGAGACGGATCTTGGGCTACCGGGGACC
>NC_035073.1:172500-192500 GCF_025698485.1 Gossypium arboreum | reverse complement strand
TAAGGGCTGTCCATAATTACATTTCTATAGCCTAAAGGGTAGGAATGCCCGCCAGAGAAGGATCTTTGGAGCCCATATCAAGGGAGCAGGACACCTTCCCAAGGGTGGTAAGCATGGCATGGGGACCAAAAACAAGAGATTAGATCCCTCTCTCCTTGATACAAGAACACACAGAAAAGTCCCGATACCGTCTCCGGAGGGGGGTAGGAATGACACACCTTTTTTATGGCGTACTCTACCATGCCCTTTTTCCCGGGGTTTGATAAAAATTTCACTTAGATCGGAGTGCAATAATTACTGTCCTGCAGCTCAAGTGGTAGATATGCCCAAAGCGAAGAGGTCGGAGGGAATACACCCCGGAAAGTCCTCCCTTTGATAAGAGTAAGTTTTGCTACTCGTACTAGAATTCTATTCTTGACTGGATCGTGAGCATATATGAAATCAATCGAAAGCATTGGTACCACCCCCTTGGTTGGAATGACTCTGTCTCACTGGCAGGCATCTTTCGACCTGAGGTTCACTGGCTCAAGGGCAGGACAGCTACTTACTAGCTTGAGGAACCGAGCTAACAAAACGCCTAGAACCTGGTCTTTAAAGCCTTGAACCAAGTGTGGGATCAAGCCCTTTCCTTCCCGCCTTTCCTGGTCTTTGAGTTAGAGTGGAAGTTGAAGTGGATTGAGATCTTAGGATCTAGCTAGATAAGACTTATTACACACACCTTGGTAAAAGCCTCTTGGGATGTAAGGGAAAAGGCATTAGAGGGCGACCCTAAGGTCACTCTAATATTAAAACTTTAGAAAACTAACTTGATCTAGCCTTAGCCCTTGACTCATATGGCTTTCTTTCAAACTGACTCGTCGGGAAGCTTCATCTCAAAGCATGAGACTAGGTTTACACTGAGAGCCTAATAAGGGACTACTTCATTGAGACTGCTAGAAAGAAGAAAGATCAATATAGTACTTACTTTAAGTATAAGCTAAGCACCTCTTGCATAATCAACTGCTTGGTAGTCAGATAGAGAAGAACTTGGAAAATTCCTTCGCTCCAACACTTGTTACAGCATAAGGAGACCGGGAACTATAACATAAAAAGAAAAAGGAGATAGATCGAAGGTAATAGGAAATCCCTAAAAGTGACCCACATCTACTCAAAGAGGTTAGAATACTGGAAGAATTGAAACTAGTAGAAGTGCTAATGCAACTACTGCTACACTGGCTGACATTGACGATGGTGGGGAATCCGTGCTCTCACTATGCTTTGCTTGCTTTCTTCTCTTATGCAATTTAGAGTTAGATATGCCGGTTGTCGCATATCTGTTATAGCATATCAGCTGTTAATAGCTGTTTTCCCTGCTTGATAAAGCAATTGTTCTTGCCACCCCTTCCAAAAATCCTATCTCGTATATGCTTTAACAGTGCCCTCTTTTTTCTACCAATTGTTTCTGGCAGGCCTAGGTACTTTCCATCTCCTCCAAGAAGCCGGGGAAGGATATATGCCAACAAGGAATGGTAAAAGCAGAGATGGTTTACAAATTTGCTAATCAAACAATCTCTGAAGCTAGGGCTATACCAAGGAGCGGAGCACAAGCGAACCGTCACTTGCGAAGCTTAGCGCTCAAAGAAGTCCTCTGATCCTGGTGCGATGCCTATCGAAATCACAAAAGATGCCGTATCCACGTCCAATTCAAAGTGTCTTGCATTTGCCGATGTAGTTGCCGACAACAGCTTCTTATGAGCCTGAATGGCATCTACCCAGCTGAAGATTTTGTTAAACGTAATTAACTATTCGAGCTCAGAGCGATGAAAAAAGCATTTTCGGGAGGGGAAAGAGGAAAGCGTCAGTCAGCCTTAAGGTATGGAATCGGCATTCTCGTTAGCTTTTTTAGTTGAGGTAAGGCCAGCAAGTTCGTTCCTTGGCCTCTTAGTTTAAGCTCTTGGATGATCTAATCCGGATAGACAGTCCAGCAGGTAAGCTAAAGCTTGACTATAATTTGATCTCCCAGCAAGTAGTCCGATTAGAGTCAGTCAGGTAGTGAGTTAGGGCGCTCTTAGCCTTTCTTTGCTTGATTTCCATTCTTATCTCATCTATCTTGGATTTCGCCCCTTGAGAAAAGGGATTCTCAAAAAGAGTTGACCAGGCCTTGTAGAAGCGAAGATCGATGTCCGTCCCAGTCTCATTCAACCAGGACCGTGGACCTACTCCTTTCATGCCTCACCCAAAATACATCCACTCTGTAAGGGGATTCTAAGAGAACTCTTGTCTAGGAGTCAAAAAGAGGTGGAACTTATATTCTATATATAAGCTATTTCGCGCTGAGCGAGGCTGCTTTCCCTCCTAACTAACGAGTAAGAAGTCAAACCAGATATTAATTGAAGGTCGCAGATCAGCTGTTAGGAAGGGAAGGTTGAGAAATCGCATATCAGCTGTTGTCTAGATAGATAGAATAATATCTTTCATGTCGCATATCCGCTTTTCTTTAATGGATGGAAAGAGGGGCGGAGTTACTGGAGGATGCGATGGAGGGGAAGGAATGAGAATAACCGAATTCGGCTACCTCTCCCACTCATCAAGGCAGACATAAGAAGCTAAACTATTTCCAAGGGAGACCGGGTCCGCTATGCCCCTTCACCTACTAAAGGATCCGTTACTGGAGTGCTGCGCTTCTCAGGGCCCTCTGCGTCAGAGAAACCCCGCCGGGGCAGTCACCCGGAGTTTAAATCCATTAGGTTCTTCAATTTATTCATAAAAGAAACGAGAGACAAGAAAACATCTTTGATTACGATTAAAAAGAACAATCTCAAATAGACCAAGATCAAATTTCGGGTCATTTCTTGGTGAACATGATCTGCCATAATCTCTTCGATCCCTTCATTTATGTGCCAGAATAAAAAGAGATTTGGTAGGAAAGTGGAAGATACTTTTTTGTATATGATAATCAAAGGGAGTGGGAAAGCAGCAGTAATTCTTTGGAAAAGCCCGATTCTCTTTGTCTTCGAGCTTTCATTTTTTAATCCACCGTTTCGTTCCTTCATATACCTCCCCACCAATAGATAGAGACAAATGGGAATAACCGAACCACGTCTACAAAATGCCAGTACCATGCAGCTGCTTCAAAGCCAACGTGATGCTCTTTAGTCAGATGACCAAGATATTGGCGAATACCACATATGATCAAGAAAAGAGTACCTATAATCACATGAAAACCATGAAAGCCAGTTGCTAAGAAAAAGGTAGAACCATAAATACTATCCGAAATAGTGAAAGGTGCTTGATAATATTCCATTCCTTGAAATCCAGTGAATACTAGAGCCAGAAAAACGGTAGCTACTAAAGCATAAACTGCTCGTTTTTCCTTCCCCGCGAGTATAGCATGATGAGCCCAAGTTACGGCAGCTCCGGATGAAAGGAGAATAGGGGTATTAAGAAAAGGGATTTCCCAAGGATCTAAAACCCCAATCCCTTTTGGGGGCCAAATACCTCCAATCTCTACCGTAGGTGCCAAAGAAGAATGAGAAGAAGCCCAAAAAAAAGCAAAAAAGAACATAACCTCCGATACGATAAACAGAATAAAACCATATCGAAGTCCTAATTGTACGACTTTGGTATGATGTCCTTCCAACGTGGATTCACGTAGAACATCGCGCCACCATACGAACATGGTATATAGGAGAAATATGAGGCCCAAACTGAGAAGTCTTGCACCCCCTTGAAATGAGTGCATGTACATCACACCTCCTACGGTGGTTGCCAAAGCTCCGAGTGAACCCGAAATAGGCCATGGACTTGGATCTACCAAATGATAAGAATGCCTCTGAGATTCAATCATAAACCACTTTGCCTCGGTTGTATGTAAACCCCCCTTCACCCCCATCCCCTAAAGTGGTAAAGAAGGGCTGGGGTCTAATTTTCTTTCTATCTGACAGGACAAAGAAATAGGGAAGGGATGGTTCTTTCATTGTATTGATAGAAGTCTAACTAGAAAAGGATCTCTCTATTACTTTGAGAAGAGAATCGTTGGTTTTACCGACGAACTACGTGGGAAAATGGACCACACGTGCAACCATCAAACCAGAGACCAAAGCAGGGATCGACATAAAGTTTAAGCCAAGCCTAGACAAATTGTATTTCACACTTAACTTTCGCCACGAAAATGCGATAGGAATTCTGTATATATATGGCAGCGATGCCTGTGCTCTTGTAATAGATTGAGCCAGTACCTAAGAACCTGCTCTACTAAAACTTTGTCAAAACGAGAGCGTGCATTTTCTAAATTCAAATTGACAGCCCCCATTTTGAGTTCAATATACTCCAATGCCTCCCTTCTTATGGCCCTTTCGGGAAAAGGAGATTCCCCCAAAATTTGGATTAAGCGATCATCTGGTTCGCTGAGAAGGAGATTAAAAAGCTGGTCCTGTAAATTAGCTTTCAATTCGAGGACTGTAATGTCGAAGATTTCATTGGATAGAGCACTGTGATAGTTCCGAATGTTGATGGCTTCGTTCAGATTCAGATTGTCTCTCACTAACGTTGCGTATTCACCGTGGTTAAGTTGAGGAGGCAACCGATCGATTAATCGGTTTTCGAGGTTTCGTATCCGCGAGAACAGCTCTGCTTCCACGTGCTCGTTTTGCGCGCGAAAGTTGTCCAAGACTTGTGCCGCGGGTACTTCCCCCTCCTGTAAAACAGCAGTCCAGCTTGAGCTGGATCTTGACAGGGATTCCAGAGCGCCAGTCCAGCTTGAAGAAGCATCGCCAGAATGATCCGCCGCAAACACAACGTTATTGGGATTAGTGATAGAAAGGCAGAGCGCCATTAGGACAAAAAGTGAAATCGAACTGACAAATCGGACTAAAGGCTTAACCATCCACAAACTTAGATTGATAAAGATCTTACTGAAAAAAGCAGCAAATAATATCTTTCTATTTCTAGCCGTGGAAAACAATTTCATTTTTCTTTCATTCTTTTCATTCTCCGCTCCCCCAAAAAAAAGGAGAGACTTCATTTTCACTGTACGAGTAGTGAAAAACTATAGTTTACTTTTATTGGTTGTTGACCAACGGAAGACATGGGAGTTTTGGGCGTAAAAGTGGCTTTCTTCTCTTAATTCATTCTTTTGAACAGCTTGAAAACTTTTTTTGGTTGTTGACCAAACCAAGGAAAAATGTGGGAACAAATGCATTCTTTTGAACAGCTTGAAAACTTTTTTTAGTAGGCGATTGGTATTCCTAATTTTTTTTTTTTTTTAGTTTTGTTTGTTCTCGAAAGTCTTCGTCTCCTTGATAGCTGGAAGTTCTCCAAAAGTATGAAAAGCAGGAGGACTTTGTACCATCCATTCCGGTGTGGTTGAATTCTGTTCAACAGCCCAAGGACTTGGAGCACATCTTTTGTTATTTCCACTGCTTGAAGTGATTGTTACGACCACGAAGAAACGACAAATCCCAACTACGGATATATAAGAGCCAAAACTGCTAAGGGCATTCCATCCAGCGTAAGCATCTGGATAATCGGGAATGCGACGTGGCATACCCGAAAGCCCTAAGAAATGCATGGGAAAGAAGGTCAGATTAACCCCGAAAAAAGTGATCCAAAAATGGATTTGACCTAAAGTTTCAGGGTATGTCCGACCAAAGATTTTACCCACCCAATAGTGAAATCCTGCAAATAAAGCAAAAACGGCTCCCATAGAAAGTACATAATGGAAATGTGCAACCACATAATAAGTATCATGTAGAGCAATGTCTAGCCCAGAATTTGCCGGGACTATTCCAGTGAGTCCCCCTATGGTGAACAAAAAGATGAACCCTACAGCAAATAACATGGGTGTTTTGTATTGTATCGAACCTCCCCACATGGTAGCGATCCAACTAAAGATTTTGATTCCAGTGGGGACAGCTATGATCATGGTAGCTGCGGTGAAGTAGGCACGGGTATCAACGTCTAAGCCCACAGTAAACATATGATGAGCCCAAACAAGAAATCCAAGAACACCTATACTGATCATGGCATAAACCATGCCTAGATACCCGAAGACCGGTTTTCCCGAAAAAGTCGAAACGATATGACTTATGATACCGGATCCAGGCAAAATGGGAATATACACCTCTGGATGACCGAAGAACCGAAAGAGATGCTGGTATAATATGGGGTCTCCCCCTCCAGCGGGATCAGAAAAGGTTGTATTAAAGTTTCGATCGGTTAATAACATGGTAATTGCCCCTGCCAGTACCGGAAGTGATAATAAAAGTGGGAATGCTGTCACTAGAACGGACCACACAAAAAGGGGTGATCTATGCATAGTCATTCCAGGTCCACGCATGTTGGAGATAGTTGTTATAAAATTGATAGAACCTAAAATGGACGAAACACCAGATAGATGAAGACTAGAAATTGCTGAATCAACTGCTCCTCCAGAATGGCTGGTAATACCGCTTAAGGGCGGATAGACCGTCCACCCAGTGCCGCTACCCACTTCTACTAAGGCTGAGCTTAATAGGAGCAAGAGACTTGGTGGCAACAACCAGAATGAAATATTATTTAATCGCGGAAATGCCATGTCAGGTGCACCTATCAGAATCGGAACAAACCAATTACCAGATCCACCTATCATCGCCGGCATAACCATAAAAAAGATCATTAAAAAAGCGTGAGCCGTTATTAAAACATTATAAAGTTGATGATTTCCACCAAGAATTTGATCGCCGGGTCGTGCTAATTCCATACGAATCAGTACTGAGAAGCATGTGCCCATCACTCCAGCAATGGCACCGAAGATGAAATATAGAGTCCCTATATCCTTGTGGTTAGTGGAGAACAGCCATCGGACCGGATTTGTCATAAAATTGAGATTATTTCCTTTCCTTCCTTATCAGAGAGGGGCCCCGAGCGGGGCTTCTTTATTGAAAAAGGGGGAGTGAGGGGGGAAGGTCCGGAAAGCCCTCACTTTATTGATGGGACATCTTGATCCCCTTTTCCTCTAACCCCCCGTTCTGGTTCAGGAAAAGGTCAACGCAAGGATCTTACTTCGAAGCAATCTCTGGAGTTTTTCCTTATCCGAACGGGTCTTGCAAGAAAATAGGATTTCATATTGAGCTCCAAATATACGCTATTGGGATTGGGATAGGATGGCTCCTACTAGCCCCCCCTAAGAACCGCACGTGCGAGTTCCCCCGCATGCGGCTCAAGTGGCGAAGGCCCTTTCCTTCGCGCTTGGTAAGCGCTTCGCTGTAGTCAAGCTTACTGCTAGCCTATCGGCTAGAGCCAAGCTTCGACCGCGACTGCTCGTCGCTTCTGGCCGCCTTATTCCGTCACCCGAGATCCAAGTCAGCACCGGCAAAGATCTCTTGATTCCTCGCGGCCGGGCCGGCTTGGAAGCAAGCTACCTGTCGCCTATCTCACCCCCTTTCTTATTATTAGTAAGATAGGTTGCCCCTTTCCTCTTTCTCTAATAATAAGGTGAGCTTCCAAAGCTCCTTCCTTCAGCTGGGTGAGCCTTCGCTTTTTGGATCGTCTTCTGCCCAATGCGGTACCCTCCCGTTTTTTGGTTCCCATTGGGTTTACCTTGTTTACAGGTCGACCCCATGGCAGCAAGAAAAGGTGATCTTGTGCTATACTCCGGCGATCTCTTTCCTACCGAGGCACGCAAACTCCCATCGTGTCCCAGATCACATTCCGTGAATCGAAAGGGGAAGCCTACTCATCCATCAGCTCCTCTCGTAGACCGGTGCGGTTTTACGAAGCGTCTAAGCACAGTTCACTCGCGTTGATCAATCAAGAGCTTTGCCGCCACTCCTTAAGGTTACCTGCTGTATCAAACACTTCTTGCATTGTTTCCCACGCTTCATACCCCCTCTTTCTTCTTAAGGTAAGGTAAAGGGCCGGGCATGGTGGGGTAGGAGCACCCTGTCGGAAAGATTTTTGGCTTGACCAAGAAGTCTTATGTCCCCCAAGTCGCACGGCGTTTTAACCGAAAGAACTTCTTGCGCAATTCATGCCTTTCTGTTTTTATGACCAGAAATTGTTTCTTGATTTCCATTTCAAATTGTTCTCTGGACTTTTTATCAATATGAGGTGATCGTAACACAGTATATAAGACTCGTGATTCAGGCAATCCAATCTTCCGTGTGTAAGGCGGAAGCCCCCAAAAAAGGTTTTCCATAAATGGGTGATCAAAAGATCGAATCACTATGCGTATCTTGGTGGTCGTTACTTTTGGTGGTCTTTCTTTTTGGCTGACTCCTCTTCCTGTTCTATTGATCAAAAAAAAGCATCCAGCAGCGCCACGCCAGTAGAAAGAGTTAAGCTACTAAGCTAAGCTGCTGTTGGGGAACTTGGTTGTTAACCAACGCAACGGCGCTAACCAAAACCGCCTCCTGCCGCCTAATTTTAAAAATGAAGTAGTTGGTGGAATTCATCACTAGCAAGACCAAGCTGAGTGATGTTCTGCAAAACAGAAGAAACATTTTGCAGAGTTAGATCATTCCCAAGGATGTCAGTGACCAGTTGCCCGTAGGTCCAATTAGGCGGCAGGGGGATATTATGACGTTGGAAAAGGTGCTCCACCGTATCGGTTATGGCTCCCCTTGTTATATTAACCGCTGTGGTATAAAGGATATCGTTTGGCCCCGCGGGAGGTTCCCCATTTTATTATGCTGGTTTGAAATTTCATTACATAATGAGGTAAGGGCGTTTACAACTATGAGTTGGTTTTGGGGCCTTATCTTATCATGCATGATTTTTTTTTTAACTTAACATTCATTCGCTTCTTGCTTTGAAGCGGCATACCGGAAAAAAAGCCCTTATTCGGATTCGAACCGATAACTTAAGCCTCCTTCTTAAGGGCGAACTGATCGACTCGCGTGTGTTAAGCATAAAATTTCGAGCCCTCAATCCGTTGGGCCCTTCGTGGCCCCGTTAGCTGGCTTGCCAATCAACTCATCCGACTGCCAACTGTCAACAGGAACAGGAAAGGCCCGCGACGAATGACCCGTTCACCCTTTTCTAAAGTCGTTGTCTGAAAGGCCCCATTTTTCAAAGAGGCGAGGCAAGCCCGGACCCAGAGGGAGCCCCGGAAAGAAGAGTCTATATTGGTGTAAAAAAGCGAGTTCCATCTTTGACAATATAAAATTCTCGAAGGTCCAAGACGATAAGGCAAAATCGTCTGATCGGCTTCAGCCTGAGATACCATATTCGCCGAGAGCACACTTCAAAGCGGAGGGGGCAGCTAAGCTAACATAAGGTCGGACAGAAAGAGTCCATTCATGAGTTGAGGACAGGATCTCAGATATCTGCTGGCTTATTGATGACATTCTCTCCTGCCGGCCAAAAGGAGTGGAGACAAGATAATAAAAATGATAAGCTCGATCCGCCTTCACTTACACAATTTATTGAGTTAGACCTAACCTAAGATGGACTCAGAGGCCAATAGTTACGACTATCGAACTATCGAACAAAGGCGCTATCTAGTGTATTATAAGAAAAGGGAAGATGAAAAGAATGAAGCGGAGAAGCGGGGGACGAACTCCTCTATCTACCCTACCCTAGAAATGGGTTGGATCTATTGAATGAGATCCTTCCGAATGGGATAAGAGAATTCCTACTATTACTATTCTCTTTCTTTCTCTTCATTTAATAAAGAAAGAACACTGAACACAAACAAGAAGTCACTTTTTTTTTGAAAGAGTTATAACTTCACAAAACTTCTCATCCCTTATCGTAGTTTAGACTTGATCTTAGGCTAACGGTTACCGGCTTCACGAGACCCTTTCGGTCCACACACGGCTAAGCACTATTGGGCGGAGCTTTCTCGATCCAAGCTAACTACTGGAAGATTTGAAAAGAAAGGAAGTCTCACTATACTATAATAAGCAATTTATTTCGTTGGAAATAGAGAAAAAATGAAAACTTTTGAAATATTTCTTTTTCATTAGCTAAAGAATATTTACAAGGGTGAACCTTAGCTATATGCTTAACACAAGCGAGTCGGACTCTAGTAAAGAATCTAGGAATTTCTCTGTTTTTGCCGTTCCCGGCTCTACTCTAATAAAGGAAAGGTCCTCCTCTCTATTCTCTATTCCTTGTGTGGGAGGTCCCTTCTAGCCGCCCGTATCCCTGCTTCCAACCTTGAAAAATTCGTGTTAACAGCTAAATCAACAAAAAGGACTAGCCCATAATCCTAATCTAAGGCCCATACCTTTACTAAACGACCAATAGCGAGCGGATAAAACATTATAATACTTAGTTATAGTTAGAGATTAAAGTTATACTCTTTGTACTATAGTTGGCTTAGACTTCCTTGCTAAAGAAAAGCGTTTTTTTCTTCTTCCTCCCTACAGAAGGTGAAAGGTGGAAGTTAGGAGAAGTCCTAGAGCCACTGGATACTCCGAGCACTACAAGAGCGGACAATAGAACGAGCACGGTCCTACGACAAATGCTTCCAGCGTGCCTGTACATCGCGTCATCGCCGCCCAGAAAGACTTAGTCCACCTTTCCCGCCTATCCCTCCCGCAAGAGAGGACTCGTTCTGGCTTTAAAGAGCCTCTTTTTTAGCAGTCTCGTCCATAAGAGAAGATTGACCATCTCTTCTTCCAAGCTTCTTTCTTCTCGGCGTAACGAAAGAACTAGATGAGGAGAGGCCTCAGGTTTCAAATCCCTACCCTACGCCTTACGAGGGCGCCCTAGCCAAATTCAATCCCAAGGGTCAATCAAGCCTTTTCAACTAGTTCAAATAGTCGTCACAGTCTTCGTTCCTGCTTTCAACGAGATTCTTAGCTGCATCAGCTTGTAAAACTTTCTCTCCTTCACCAGGAAAGGGAGAGCGCGGACAAAGTACCAGACGATTTGGGAATGATTTTGGGTAAGAAGAGCGTACGAGAAGAGTAAGCAGACGATGTCGATAGAAGACGATTCGTGGGATCTTCTCAAAGTCAAAGAAAGAGAAGAATGAGCTAAAGAATGGGTATGCCCAGCCTATGGAATTAGATGTCGAATGAGTACGATTTCGAGCAAAAAGAGAGAAGAGAAAGAAAGGTTGGACATCTATCGCTGCCGTGATGACGCAGTTGAGTATTCATTCGATCCACCACCCGAGGCCAGGCCGATCAAACCTATTCGTTTTGGGGTTCGATCCAGCAAGTGATCCATAAGCACCAGTAGAAGCAAAAGCATATCCAGAAGCCGATACCAACAGCAGTAGAGAAAGACCCCCGCTAATAGAAAAAGAGGCATATCTGCCGATGATAACGAGAGCAGTACCGATAGCACCAATAGCATCCCTTCCAGTTCCCTTTACTAGGTTGGGGAGCCATCACCAGGGCCGATGATCCAACCCCATACCAAGATGCCCTTATGGAGGTGCGTGATTAGCGTAGGCTATCTCCCTCGTGAGTGTTGAGCGGCTACTTTTACTTTCCCATCCTCCTGGAGAAGTCACCGAAGGCGAAGACCATCGGCTCGATGGTAGCAAAAGAGGACCATTCCTATCTACCTACCCCGTAGAAGATAAGATGGACGCGGTCAGCGCCGATAGCTTTGGCGCATTGATTCTCTGCGCTAGCAGGTTCCCCGATCTTTCTTCTGTCCCAGCCGTTAGGTTAGGTCTCCGGGACTAGGTGAGGAAACGTCTCTTGGAGAGTATAGATTTCCCACCCCAGCCAGCAGGGGTTTGACATCGAGGATGTCGCTCTTAATCCTAGGCTACGGCCGGGGAAGATTCAAGAACCGAATCTGAGAGATTCTTAGCGGAGGACGTGAATTGATCTCTTTGTTCTAAGGCTTATAGTCCTTTGTGACTACTTTATTCGTTATTGTCGAGGAAAGAAAGTCATGCGAAAAGAGTGAACCTCTTGGTAGAGCTCTTCTTCCCTCACCCGGTAGCGAGATCGGTTATTTCCGGTGTTACCGGTCGAAATAAGGTTTATTTGCTTTGAGATGGTCACGTATATAAGGAATAAAGGATGATGAGTCTCCCCGGCGAGACTCGGGCAAGGAACTCAAACGATACGTTGTCACTCGGCGCGTCCCCGTTTTCACGACTTTTTCACTACGCTAGGAAATTTTCTTTCTTATTAGAAAGGGAGGGATTGAGTTTTTGAGCGAGATTGCTCACAGTAGGGGAAAATGGGAATTGTTTCACTCAGTACGAATTGTTGATACCTAGTTTCATACTTTACTTTACTAGAAAGTTGGCACGGAATGACTGCAACGTCGCATGTGACCTTTTGTCAGGAAGGGCGTACCCCCGATTCTCGGGTGAAATTCAAGTTCAGTAGGGTGGCATTTTTTATGATGGTTTTCTTGTAACCTCTCTCAAAGAGAGTGGAAAT
This sequence comes from Gossypium arboreum, assembly GCF_025698485.1. Lineage (NCBI taxonomy): Eukaryota > Viridiplantae > Streptophyta > Magnoliopsida > Malvales > Malvaceae > Gossypium > Gossypium arboreum. The sequence continues at coordinate 180,180 of NC_035073.1, read as the reverse complement.
GGAATAGCATTCAAGAATGCAATTAATTCCTCGTTAGTTATAGATGTAGAAGACATGAAAACATGTCTGACACTGATGGATTTTGAATCCTATTTATAATAGGTTACGACAGAGGAGGTAGCATGCGAGATTTGATTCTCTTGCCAGAGATTCTTCCCTCGGTAGCAGTAGGGGACAACACGAAGATGTGTCTGACATCGCTCATTCTATTTGTGGCTGCGCAAAAGATCATAGAAAGAATGGGGAATCCTTTGCTTAAGATTAGATTAGCTCGGCAGAGAAGAGAGATTGACCCGAGTGGTCTTGGTCCCAAGGTCCCGAGGTTAGTCCTTTGTGACTTTTTATTCGCCTGTCGATTATTGGTCCTTGAAGGACCGAAACTCATGCGATGAACCTCTTGCCAGAGCTTCTTTTCCTCACTCAGTAACGAGATTAGTTTGCTTTGCTTTAAGCAAGTTACCGTCGAAATAAGGTTTATTTGCTCCGGGGTGGTCACGTATATAAGTACAAGGAAGAGATGTCACGTATAGAAAGAAGAATGTGAGGCTCTCGAGTGTGACTCTAGCAAAGGAACTCAAACGCTATGCTGTCACTCCGACTTTGCCATTGCGTTAGGAAACTTTCTTTCTTATTAGAATAGAAAGGGAAGGATTGATTTCCTGTGTTCCCCGCGGGCTAAAATGAAAATGGGGAAACTCATTATGGCAGGGTGTTGTCTGTTCCAGACTTTATTACTTTATTTGAAGCTGGCATCGAGTGCCTGACTCACATGCGACCTTCAGGTCTCTAAGGAAAGAGGACATACTCCCCGATTCTCGGGGGATACGCGTTGCGGATTGGTTGCGTCTATGCTTCTAATCGCAAAATTCGGTTAGTATTGCAAGATGAAGTTAGTGTGCCGGCCCTACGGCCCTAGCTACTTTCCTTCCTCCCAGCCGAGGGCAATAACCTTGTTCTTTGTTTGAACGAGGAGAACAGCGTTACTCTAACCTTTTAGAGTGTGGATTTCATAGTTGCTATTGGGAGCAGGTTTCGGATCGACACAGGGGACAAATCCACTGTGAGACCCTTACACCAAAAGCGCTTCGCAAACTCAGCATACCCCGAGTGTAAGATTAGAGACTTTGACATTGATATGTCAACTCCCAACTCCGCTAGAGTCTGTTTATAAATCTTGGCGATCTCGATGCCGCATATAACAACATCATCCCCCAGGATCGCATACTTATAAAACTTCTGTCCAGGGTGCACTCGCTCTGCACAATACATCACCAATAAATGGTGAGTAAGAGTGAAGATAGGCCAAGAGGAGTAAAGTAATAACCCAAACCAAACAAAGGCTGCCCTACTCTTAAAGTTAAGGACTTAACCTGAGGTATCTTCTTCAAGAAAGGAGCCCTGAATGGATAGGACCTGAAAGCGCTACATACAAACGCCGACAGGGAATTCTCAAAGAGCTGCGCTATCAACGCACTCTGTAACCCAAGCCAAGCCCTATCGATAGCAGACTTAAGGTCAAATGAGTTGATGATTTTTAGAACGGTTCTGCTCGTTGTCAGGGCAGAAAGTGAATGTATCCAAGTCCAGGCTTTTGTCCTATCCACGTGTGATTGATAAAGGGTGCTTTTACATAGTTATAAAATAAAGAGGTTTAGCACTTTCTGTAGGCTTCATGGTGCTGGATTTAGAGTAATCTCGCGACTCTCCAGCACTCTCTCAAAACGGTATGAACGTTTGAGGAATGTTTGGTTTAAGTCTTGCTTACCGTTTGATTTGTGGCTAGGAAGGGGTAACCCTCTTAGTCCTTATCTGAAGTAAGCTTATTAAGACAGGCCTATAAGCCCAAAGACCTAGCGGTCCCGCCAGACTTGTATAAGTCTGAGTCTATGGCGTATCTCACTGAGGTCACCCTTTTACGTTCATGGACAGCCAATTGGCTCCAGTACGTTAAATGGTATTATACTCAAGCACTTCTGCCTAGTGTACTCCTTAAGGACTTCTTCGATGCACCTGTCTTCACTCGACACTGGAAGGTTAAGAGTGAGGACCCTGAGTTAATCCGATTTGGATTGCTCTGGCGTCTTTACGATGAGGTTGCAAAGAAAGGTCCGTCCTATATGGGTTTTATCCTTGCGGACAATAAGTTAACTCATCCTCTTACTTTACTTAGAGGGGTCTCCGGTACGGAGTTCCTTTGGTTTGCTTCTAGGGCAACCTAGAGCAAGGGATCGTCATAAGACTTTCCTGTTGGTTTTTATAATCAATCCACATCCGTCGGCCATAAGACTTTGGACATCAAGATAGATTCATAGTCCCGAGATGAGTAATTTCCTGAGGAAGAAGGGGAAGACAAGAATGGTTGTTCATTGTTCGACCGTCCAATCCGATACTCGTATTTACTGGCCAGTTCGAGCATTTCCTCTGACCGGACTGCATTGAATCTACTCGACGGTTCCGGAACGAGCAGTAAAGGCAGAATCCCGCGGAAGAGGAAAACTATCCATGGTGTGACCTCTCTGCGGCCGGCACTCGACTCTGGCTCCCACCGAGGGAGCTGCTGTCGGATATCCAGATCGTACGCTAAGGTTTGATCCATTCCGTGGTAGAAAGGTAAAGAGATAGGAGAGTGAGGCTAGCTTTGGGCATCCCCTAAGCCCTGATGTGCCTACAACGACACTTTTAGACCTTTGTTGATGTACATGAATTGTTTTTCCAGCTGGTGGAGCTAAGACAAGAGGCCTTTAGAAAGCAGAGCTATTACCGCTGCCCACCCAAAAGAGCACGAAAAGCTGTGCCTACTTCCTGCCTGAAACCCCCAAAAGAGCAAAGCTGACTAAGATCGGCGGGCTTGGTTTTCATCACAAACGAAGGTTGCATACAAGTAAAGTACAGAGAAAAGGAACGAGGGCAAGCTTTGCTGTACTGGGACTTAGGAGAAAGAGAGAGAAAGCAGCTCCTCTTCCTCTTTTCATCCATTCATCTCTTATCTTATTCCTTAATTCATTTTCTTCTTTACTAGAAAGTTTTTCTCCTTCATAGACTATCTCGCTGTACCGAGAGATGAGCAAACCATAGGGACAGAGCTTAAAAGAGCTGCTGGCGGGCTTACCCCGGATACGAACAAAAGGACGACTGGTTCGCCTAGAACAGGAGTGGGTCGCCAAAAGGAGTAGACAAACTAAGTGAAAAGTCTGTTGAAGACCAGATGCCCTAACGCCATAACAATTATATGTAACAGCACGGCTAGAAAGAATAAATTAAATTGACCAAAAACAAGGACATGACGGAATCACCGACCCGAAAGAGATGTATCGAAGCTCTCAAGCGGCCCGGCCTATGCCGAGAGGGTTACAGCGGGCAATCATTAATACGCCTTGGGGAAAGTCATGCACCTGGCCGAGACGGATAAAGGAAAGATTCTCTCACCGAAAACAAGTAAACGAAATAATTACTAGTGCCCGATCGAAATGTCACGTAAGGTACTGCCGCTCCCGGAAGAGCTAATTCGGATAGTGAGGGAAGAAAGAGAAAGGAGTGGCTGTAATTCGAAAACGGCAAAGAGTGCTTACTCATTCAGCAGTCCTCGGCAAAAGAAGGAAGGGTCCCGGCTGGAAAGTCAAAAAGAGATCAAGATGGGAACATCTCACTAAGCAGTGAGGCATGATCTTACCAAGTCCGTAGCTTTCTCACTCATGCTTCACACAAAATCGAGATGAAAGAAGATCAGACGTTGCGCTGAATCTCCGTATCGTCTTGTCCTACTCTACTTTACTTTTACTAGGCATTGATTCCCATCTCGGTCAATCAATTGGCCCTCCTAGGCGAGGAGGAGCAGCTAACTACTTTCTACATAGCACACGTTCAGGATAGGGGACTTTAGCAAGTACTGCTGTGATCTTTGCCCTTAGCCTAGCAGTAGGAGGATTCTCTATTACCGCTTTCATGTGACCACGAATGACTCTTGTTCTCAGACCGGGAATCCTATCTTCCTATATGGCGATAATCCTTCTAACTCTTTTCAAGTCAATAATGTGTAAACCGATGCCATAGCCTTACCACATCGCAATAGGAGCTGCTATTGAATCTGGTGAAGTAAGGGCTAGGCTGCATCTCCTTGGGCCTCGGTAACAGTTATTCATTCTTCTTCTTTTTGCTCCTATTGTGAAGAGCTTTTTCAACCTCCCCGAGGGGAACCGAACTACTTTTAGAGTGGGGTTACGCCCTTTCCTACAGCCCTTGCTAAAACAAAACCACCAAGAGCTCCTATCCCGGCAGTTCTGACCTTCTTTACCTTATTACTTATCTTATTCCTTACCTTGGATAAGATGAGAAGATCGCAGTCTCTTCTTCCTTGCTTAGGTCTGCTCAGTACAGTATGAGCAAGAAAAAACTGTACTGATTAGCAAGCAGGAAAACTGTACCAAGAATCTTACTCGATCGAGTTCCCTTCTTTTCTCCCTGGGAGCCTACTCCAGTGCCCCAGTAGTTTCTTATAGAGTCCCTGTCCAATTTGTTTGAAAGAAGTATCTTTCTTTAAACTGTCCCTGCTCCTAATGATAAACTGTTTTCCACGAGAGATTCTTTCTTCTTCACTTCTGAACTGATTCTCTCTAAGCCAGCTCGTTTCAGGTGCTTTCATTCGCCCTTATCTTCCTGGTAAGTCTAGTCTACCTCTTCCCTATCTGACTAGAAAACCTTTGCAGTAGAGTAAAGCGCTCGGGCAAGGAAGTTTGAAAGCTGTCCCTTCCCTTAGGGAAGCTAGTTTCTTGCCATCCCATCCAATTTTCTTTCTAGGTCTTCTTCTTTCGAAGTTTCCGTGGATGCAGTTTCTTTCCCTGGGAATGTTAAGAAAGGGGAAGGATAAAAGGCCTTCTCGCTGCTTGTCAAAATGGAACGTTTTGCATTCTTTTGATCTGTCGGCGGAAATAGATAGATTTCTTTACCACTTGCCTAGTATTTTACTGCTTTCCTTTCAAAAGGACTATCCATCTTATGAAAGGGAATACCTCTATTTGAAGTTGTGTATGGGAATCGAAGGGATTAGAACAGAACTAAGCTAGCCACTCCTAGATAGGGAAAGGAAAGGTAGGAGCACGCCAAGAGGCAAGTAGACCGAGACGACAGAGCGGAAGACTTGTAGCGAGTAAGGAGAGAGAGAGGAAGAGAGGGTAGGACGTAGTTCCTGGGATTGCTTTTGTGTGGGATGGTCAGATTGCTCTGCAACTCGGTTCTACCCCTGTCTTTGCTTTGGAAAGGTTCTTGAATGTTAGATTCCCTTTTTCTTTTTGGAAGATATGGTTGCTTCCAAGCCCACCTTCCGCTTGTTAATAGTAGACTAATGGGAGAGAGCCGTAGATGAAAGCCTCTTCCTTAGCGGCCTCCTTCTGCTTCCGCTTCTTATTCTTAATCTGTATGGCTGCTTTGGAGTGACATTAGGCACGTAGGGATATGACTGCCAGTCCAGTTTTGGCCATTTCTATGTATCCAGCCCTGAAGAAAGTCGATATGTGGATGATTTTCAATCAAAGAGGGAAGAAATTTATCTTAGGCCACGGGAACGAGATAGAAGAAGAGCTGCTTTAACGGCCCGCTAAGGAAGAAGAAATTGGCTTCCTTCATTTTAAGATAAAGATTGCATTTCACTTTCACTTTCTATATCCATTTTGAATGGGTAAAAAAAAAAGCAAGAGCTTATCATCACCAGCAGAAAGAGACAGAGACCTTTTCTCTTTCGAAAAGGGACTGAGATGCACCCTTCGTGCCTCATACCCCTGAGGAAGGGAAGTTCGTTACTTGCTTGAAAGGAAGCAGTACTCTCGAGTGGGTACCTCTTGAAAAGGGCCGTCAAAAGGATAGACTGAATTCAAATAAGCCTTCACTTTCAATCCGTTGAAATGTATGGGTTAGGATGACCAGCTTTCGTACAAGAGTTTACCTAGAAAAAACCTGACTGTGAGACCGACTCGGCAAAGAGAGAGGAAAGTCAACCAAGTGTTCAATCTATTAAATAGACTATTTTTCTTTCATTAAAGTTTACAGATAAGTAAGATATTGAAAGGGGCAGAACGCTTTCTAAGCTAGACTTTCTCCTTACGTCCTTCGGGGTGTGGAGAGGATAAATCTCCACATCTTTTGCGATTGGAAAGTGTATTGGAATCAGATTGAAAATCTCAGTAGGGCGACTCCTAATACGATTCTACCGGGATCAGGAGAATCAAATCACACAAAAAGAAGATGAAATAGCTGCTTATTCTCTTCTCTTGCAGGGGCTGTCGTTTCGGGATTGATGGATACCTGCAAGAACCCCTATTCTCTATTTTATTAGTCTCTTTATTTCCAACTCTTTTCCACATCCTTAATAAGGCACCGAGCTACGAGGCTCAAACATTGAACACAACTAGACAGCACTAATGCCGGTGGTGGTGGGATAGATAGTGAACAAGTTCCTTTATTCCACTTAAAAAGAGGCTTTGGTAATAGGCAAAAAGGCTACTTTCAACTTCAAGTTAGAGCATTAGGACTAGAGCTGGGTGTAACAGAACTGGCGGGGTAAGACGCATACTACTCATGTGTCCTAACTTTACTCTGCTGGCTCTAAAAGGAGCTTACAAAAGGTATTACTTAAGGCAAGGAAAGCTCGCTATCAAAATAGGACTGCCTTACAACTCGAACTCGCTCGCAAGGAAAGATAAATGGTAGGGATGGAAAGAAGACTATAAATAGAAAAGCATTCCTCGGAGTCGGAGCTAGCACTGAAAATGGATGACACTCTAGATCGCTGGGAGATTATCTAGGCAGGGCCTGGATCGATAGACTAAAAAAAATGAAGAGAGATTTACATTTACTTACTCGGCTGGGCTGGAAATGGCTAAAGCTCACATGCCCCAGGTAACCTACTCCTCAAACCTCAGAAAATGGAAAGGGAGCTCGTCAGGTCAGAGGGTAGCACCCTACCTATTGGTTGGCTCGTATGTAACCCCATCCACCAAGGGGAAAAGGCAACTTCCAATGGCTCGAAGGGCTTCAGACTGAAAGGCAGAAAGCCTGGACCGCCATCGAAAGAGAAAGTCCAACTTCCACTCAAACTGCCGGAAAAGGGGATCCTATCAGAGAACTCAGACTCAGAAAGCAGTTATTACAGCACAGGATTTTTCCTCTCCTCTCCACAAGAGCAAGAACGAAGATAAAGATTATCTATAAGCTCTCGGCTATAAGAAACTGCTTTCTAGCTTTATAGTGGGGAAGAGCCTTGGAAAATACCCTACTAGCTTGACACCCTCGTAGCATACACAGAAGCATCCCAAGAACGAACCTTGTAGTATCAGCACAGAGATAAAGGACAGAATTTTTGATAGCACTGGCCTTCCTCGGGATTACATTACAAGCAAGAGCCTTTCACTGAACAATCAGACAACTTTATATTAGCATCTACCTTTTATCACCCATGTATTTCGGGGTAAGGGGAATACATATATACTTAGACTGCGAGGAATGCCACTACTGAGACTGGCACAAGAGAGAATGGAACTGAAAAAGGCCCTATAACCCGCTTTATCACAAGATCTAGAAAAGGGTTTCTCACTGGATAGATTGCATTTGAGGAACATCAAGAGACTATTGATACACGGACGGATTAAAAGGAATGGAATCAGGTAATCCCCGCAAAGAAAGAAAAGAAAG
>NC_035073.1:140000-165000 GCF_025698485.1 Gossypium arboreum | reverse complement strand
ACGCAGAGGGTCTGGTCAAAGTCTATCTTGTCTTTACCACGAGTCATTGTCGATATAGACAAAAAGTTTTCTATGATTACAGGATTCCCCAAACTTCACCAGACCCGCTCACGATCTACTAAAGGGGTAAATTCGGCTTGTAAAAATGACACGGGTTACGAAACAATGCCGAATAGTATTACGGAGCTGCGAGATTTCATTCTCAAGAACGTTCAAGATTTCCATCACCACGTGTCTCGTCCATCTTATCGGTATCGTAAACCCTATCCGGCTTGGATCGATAGTGTACCATTTCCGCCTGGGTATGTAATGTAATGCCTTAATTCTGTATGTTCAATGCTTTGGGCAAGCCAGAGCAAGACTTGGCACACTTTCTTTCCCGTTGCGGAGAGACCGTGAAAAGAAGAAGAGGTACGGTACCATGCCAGAGAGAAGAAAGCATAAAATGAGAGAGAACCCATCCTAGAGAGGAAGAGCGAACCTAACCAATCGAAGAAGAGGGACCGGTAAGAGTGTCAAAGAAAGACAGCATGCGATAGAGAAAAAAGCTTATCTTAAAGTGACACCCCTCCCTCTGACTGAGGAGGAAGTGAATGAAAACTGGTTCGACCGAGCCCTCTTGATCCAAGCCAACTATTCTACTTGGCTTTAGCTCGCTCACTACTCTTAAAAGTGACAGAAAGGCCTTGCTTGCAAGCTTCCTTTAGGGAAGATCTAATTTGATTAGGATCAATCTTATTTTTAATAGTAAACATGGAAGTTCGCACGAGTGACTGCGTACCTTTCTTCTTGCGAGTAAATATTCGACGGGCAGAATCTGTAAACAAATAAAAAAGTTCTCACATAAATATTGAACTGCACGTGGAACGTGCATCCAGCAGGAATCGAACCTGCGCTACCGGCTCTTTCCCATGTGGATTCGAAACCGTCGGCTTAGGGCAATCAGTTCCTTGACTGATGGCTCTGATCTCGGATCTTGTCGGGTATGAACTCCTACCTTGCTTCGCTAGCTCCGAAAAGACAACATACGCCAGGAAAGCGAAAGAACGCCTTTACCTTCTTTACTTAAAAAGAATAGTAATAGATGCCGAGATAACAAAGGGCTGTTCTCTGCCCAAGACTACTACTCCTACTAGGGGGAATTCCCGCCTTTCTCCCCCGAGCGAAGAATGAAAGGCTTAGCGAACTCACAGGTACCCGACTCAGACAACAAGGTTTTATTTAAAGATATAGATAGACCAAGTTGTTCAATGAGTTTTCGGTATTGTACCGCTACCAATCGATCTGCGATGACAATGTCGTCACCCAGAATCGCATACTTGGTAAAACTTAACTCCCGGGTACACTAACTCCGCCGCATACCACACCACAAAGTGATGTGATAGAATTTAACTTATCACCTCGAATGAATGGCATTGATGTTATTCATAGGCTTGTTTGAAGGGCAAATCCCACAGACGGAAGAGAAAAACCAGTCTTAGCAATAACCGTTGTTAGAGTTATATCATCAACCCTAGCTATTTCATCAGCTGCACACGAATCTCACTCTATTAATATAATTTAATTCTCATACAAACCTTCTTGCAAAGAGAAGAGCTAGCATCCGTCCAGCGCGCAGGAAAGAGAAGACTGGAAAGCCGGAGTCAGCCAACCGTGGTGAAAAGGCGGCAAGCACAGATGAGAGGGACATCACTGAAGAGCTTAACTGACGAGCTATTTTTGTGATTAGCGCTTCTGCTCACTAGCTAGATCGGACTGTCTGTACCTTTGCTAACTCCGCCTGTAAGGAAGTTAGTCCATAGCGCTCACCGGTCCAAAGCATTTAGAAATCGTCCGTCGATTGAGAGATGGAATCAAACGCACAATGGGAAGTGGGAGATAGGCTTGGAGACAAATGGTACTTGGGAGCTGCGCCGCTTCAAGAGGAAACCCGGGAGTCGATCACACGAAAACTTTGCAGTAACCCTACTCAGCACCAATAAGCGACCATTCCTTAACGAGGGAGTACTCAGCGGGAAATCTCTTTAGACTTTAGAGAAGAAAAGTCCTAAGCAGCAAGGTCAGTCAATTCTTTCTTTTAGGAAGGCTCCCACGTGCCATTGATTTAGCTGAATTAGCTCTTGCCGTTGGCGCTCTTCTCTTTTCTGAAGCAACGGAGGAAGGAAGTTACTCTACTGTTAAGTGGAGGAAATGGAATTCATAAGTCACACAAGAATTGCTCAAGGTTGGAGGCAGGGCTACGGGCGGCTAGAAGGGATCATCCCACACAAGGAATAGAGAGGAATCCCCTAAAGAGAAATGGGAAAACCTATGCTATTTCAGCTGTTGGTGCCATTGATTAAGTTGAGTTTGGGAAGGCGGTCTCCTATATAGGAGAAAGACTGATTTTAGCGGACATTGCTTCTACGTAGTTTCGTACCCTTGCAGTGGAATAGGAAAAAAGTCTTTCATCAACTAGAACTCCGAGTGAAGGCAACTCAATAAGTAGAGTCTCTATCGCCCTTGGGCTAGGAAGCAGAGAAGGGAGAAGATCTAAAAGAATTAGCTCGGGTTCCAAAGAAAAAAGAAAAGAAGAAATTCCGGTGAGAAAAGCATTCCTTTGACCTTCACTCTTGATGGTTGAATGTTCACAAGACATGTGACCATGACTTATAGAAATGCGCAGATTTGGTAGGTCTCCCGTGAATGAAGTGAAAGAGAAGTCGCCTCTCCCGCAGCAGTTAGCTCTTTTCCCTGAGCTGAGGGTATGAAAGAACTTGGAGTTGCCGCTCTTGGTGCTTTGGCATTTGCAATAGGAAGTTGAGTAGGGGCATGCCTTAAGGAAAGGACTCAGTCTCTCGGGTATCTATCAACATATAGAGATCTTGCCTCTGTCGCTGCATAGAGTTATCTTCCTATTCAATCTCCGAGTTCGATACAGGTTTGAGTCGACTGATAAGGAGAGGAGGACACTCAATGAGAAAAAGAAGGGGTAAGAAGGTAAACAAACGGAACCGAACCTTCCTTTTATGAATCAAATGGCATAGGCATAAGCTGTTCTTTCAGAGCGCTGAGTGTGGTTAGTTGGCGAGCTAGCTGCCGTCTTTGTTATGTTTGGCTTGGAAGTCTATTATCAGAAGGACTCTTTGGGAAGTGAAAGACTACTACAACTTTTCTAGGAAGTATGAAGTGTACAGTGCACTAGCAGGAGGACTAGAATCATCTTCTTCTTATTCAATTCCTTTCCCCGGCCAGGAGACATAGTGCTTTCATTCGCAAAAGACGAAGACGAATCTCTTGTTCAAGAATCCCCCGCCCGATTGTTCTTAGGAGTTTGGTTCGCAGTAGAATCACATAGGTGCTGGCACATAGAAAAATCGCTTCGGTAGAAGCTACCTCGATGCAATGAGCTCTTCCGAGTCAGTCTACTTCTCAGTCTAAGAGGTCAGCAAGAACAGCACAAAGAGCAGCAGTTGATTCAGCCGTCACGACTTCAACTAAACTTCCGGGGAACTTTCGCTAGAATCAGGAAAATGCTTTTGCTTTATAGAGCCAAGAAAGGCCTTTGAAAGCAAGACATAAGGAATGGGAGTCAGAAGGAAGGGACCCCTATGAAGTAGAGCCTGTAGCGCTTTTACCCGCAGAACTCAAACCTATCCGAGGGTTAGGTGAAAGGGATCGGGAGAGCAGTTGAAGACCTCTCGCCTTCGTTGAGCGTATTTCAAAACCTCCCTAAAAGTGCACTTGAGGAGTTTAGCGGCCACGCTTGTACCTGTACGGCTCTTTCTTTCACCTTGAAAACCGAGTTGGAATGCTTTTAGAATAGAATGCTTCGTAACCTCACCCTTTCCATCGTTAACACTCCTCCTTAAGCTTCGCTAAAGCGACTACGTACCTCGCTGCTGCTAAGTGTGAATATCCTGAGGCTATCGAGAGTAGGCAGAGGACTATAACATAGAAGAATGGCTACCCGGGCCAAGAAGGGCGATCCATTAGCACGCACCTAGCAAGTCAAGAGTCTGGTCTGATAAGGAATGCGAATGAAGCTATCTTTCCTACTAAATGTATGGTATGCTCTATCTTTGGACCTATCATTCGATCCGTTGAACCCAAAGCCTATGACAGCTATCAAGCTTGGAGTTGTCCCTAGATACTCTATATTGGTTTTGGGGGAAAGAGTATCAGAACTCTAAGCTGGAACGCTCTTATCTGGAAAAAGTGTTCTACCCTACCCCTAACTACTCTTCCCCGAGCTTCAGCAAGATTACCCATTTTGTTGTGCTAAGCATATGGAAATGGATAACTTCTTGATAGGTCAAGCTTCCTTACTCTTAGTAGAGTAGCGGAAGAAACTCCATTTCTCTAACCAAGACCGGTGGTCATCCCGCTTCATATTAAAGACTATAAAGACTCTATCTAATTTGTTTTGTCCCGCATCTTCAACCGCAGCCTTGAATTGGAATGGAAAGAAAGGACAAACCCAACTAAAAAGAAAGAAAAGTGCCGCCCTTTCTTAGATAGAATCTTCCCCCCGTTCTAGTATAGAACTGAGTCAAGCCTTAAAAAGAAAAGCAAGCTAAGCTTCTTTTTCTTGCGGAAAAGGGCCAGGCAAGGCTCTGAAAGACTATCTGGGGTATCCTGTGGTACCAATGCAATGTGTCCAATCCAAGGGAATGAGGAGAAGGGAATTCGCTCTTGATAAGCCCCCCTTCGTGTCCAATCCGTAGTGACATGATAGCACTTTTAACAAGGTGGGAAGTCAGTTGCAGATTGATGCCGAGCTAAGCTTCGAACGCTCCTTTAACGCAATCCAGTAAGGGTAGCTCCTTTCGGGGAGTCAAGAAAGGTACAAGTTTTAGAAAAAGCCACACTCATGGAAGAGAAGGGAGAAGATCTAAAAGTATTAGCCTGCAAGAAGCGAAGACACAAATGCAGGCTTTGATGATTAGCAGCATCTTGTCTGAGCGAGTGAGCGTGAAGGCATCAGAAGAGGAGCGTAGCAGCTCCCCCGATAGGGAGAGGAGCAGGGGCCATCTCTTGCCTCTTGCGAACATCTGGGCAGTCAACTCAATTCCCACAATCTGAAGGCTATTTGTTCTCGAATATGCGAGATGGACAAACTCGGCTTCATCTAATGCTTGCTCTCATCTTGCTAAGAAGTTAGCACTACCTTATTCGCTTACCAGAGAGCTTAACCAATAAGAAATCCTTCTTTATTAAAGAAAGCACGGCAATGCGCAATCGCTAAACAAGCCACTAAAGCTACCCACTAATGCAGTCTATTGCTCCTATAGGGAATAGAGACTAGGAAGAGTGATACGTGCTACTCCTACTGCTTCCCTTCCCCATGGTTTAAAGAGCTTGCCTTAGGCTTAGCCTTACTTAGTATTCATCGCATCTCTCAAGACTAATGCAAAAAAATAAGACTAAAGCACTAATGCTACAACTCCTACTATAAAGCAAGCCATAAAGCGAAGGAGAATGACACAGTCTTCTAAGAGTTCTGTGGCATCTAAGACTTCCTTACTTTTTACTTTACCGAGGAAGAGAATGCCATTTGAAGGGAAGATGGAGAAGAAGTATATAAGATCTACAACCTATTCTCTTTTAAGAAGAAGTTCTTTTGAAGACAGCCTATTCTTTTTCTTTGACTTCCTTGACTTACTATCAACTAAGTGTACTTCCTTGAAAACTTCAGCTCACTAGACTGCTTGCTACTGTACTGATTCGCTTGGAATGAACCCTTCTCGAACACTCAGAATTCTAGACGATCAAGGGATGAATAGTCTTGGACTGGTGGGATCCTAAGAGTTCGACTTCCTTTTATTCCCTTAGAGATGAAAGAGCCATCGAGGTTTAGCCCTTTATCAGCTTCTCTCGGAGGAGTCATAGTCCCATTCATACGATCCTGAAGTTGGGGGAGTTAGACTTACTATCCCACTTTCACTTGGTCTCGCTTTTGAGACGTCCTGCTGTTAGGAAGCCTGTTTCCATCGAAGAGTCCGGTATCATGGTCTACCTTCTTACAGCATCGATACCGAGCTTTGGCCTACCTTTCTCAAGCCTCTTCCCGTTTCTAGAGAAAGGCAGTCCCGTAAGCCTTAGGAGAGATCAGGAAAAGCTATTATAGTAGCCCCCCTATCCGGGCTTTATGACTCTATATTCATATTCATGCGAGCAACTTAGTCCCTGTGATCCTGGAAGTAATGCAAGCGTGTTCTTATCCAATCAATCCCTATTGCTCAATCCAGTGGCATCGAAAGTCTTCTTCTTTCGTTCCTTGGGCTGTTGGAGGCATTCAAAAGGCGTCTTCAACAATGAAAGTGACCTTATCTTTGTTAAAAAAGCCATATTTGGTGTGGAAAGCTCTCCCCCCCTCGTACGTTGGTCTCGATCCTCTCGTATCGTATTCACTCTAGCTTCTTTTTTCCTCTTCCTTTACCTTTCGATTTCGAGAAGACAGTGCCAGATCTTTATACAGTTGCAAAGGTACCCTTCTTGATCAAGCTTGAGTGCTGTCGATTACTTTCTTTCCTGTTGAAGGAATACCCGCTGCTAGAGTACTCGTAAGAGCTGCCAAGGCGCTGACTGAAAGGATGATAGGATTATCCTCTTTTGGGAAGGATTAGGCCTTAGACTGGAACAATTCTAAAAAAGAAAAAGGGGGCGTTGCGTTCTTCCTGTCTTGAGGTAGGTATGCTTACGTGATTGAGGATTGAAGTAGGATATGTCCCTATATGATGCAGAGGGTATATGATTGGAAGACTGGCAGGAATACTTAATTAATGCTTACAACGGTAGAAGGACTAAAAGGAACTTATCATCATCAGACAAAAGGAGAGGGGTATGGGCCTACAGAAGGAAAAAGATTCACGCCCTCTACTTAACAAATGAACGAATCAAGACAATATCAGACTGGGAGGAAGACTGCGACTACTCTTAGACCACTTCGACTTAGGGTTAAAGTGAGGGTAGTCATGAGGCTAATTGGTAGTTATGCTTACAAAGGATCAAGAAAAAAGCATTGAAACTTCCACGATTAAGCCATAGGGGACTACTTTCAATACAGAATTTCCGAAAGAATCTCAATTGGAAAACTGTTATCAAAGCGGGGATTTTTCCTTGTAAAGGGCCCTCACGTAAGACTTTCATCTTCAACTTCATGATCGGGTGTACTATATGGACTAGACGGCCTATGGGATATACTTTCAAGCCGAGGCATTCCGAACTCATGGGGCAACTTTTACATCGATCGTGAAAGAAGAAGGCTCGGAAAAAGAAAAGAGACTTCAACCCTTAGCTTCACTTCAGGGGTTTCCCAGTCTCAAGGCAAAGGAAATGCCGTAAGCAAGAAAGACGATCGGGAAGGATTACAAACCTGAAAGAACGTACCCACGCTCTACGATAACAACTGACCGACTGGACGAGAGACGTAGTCCGCCCGGAAGGTAAGCAACTACTGGAACTCAAAGCACCCTCACACCTGACTCTGATTCAACAACAAAAGGAAATGCGCCAAGCGAGAGCTTTGACATCACTCGTGACTCAAGAAGGGAAGAAACTTCACTCGCACAACCAACAAAGAGAAAAGGAGGACTTTCGGCGGATGACGAGGGAAAGTACCCTCAGGCCAAATGAAATTCAACCTGATACGATTGATTCCCTTGCCTCAAAGGTAGAACCTTAGTGTTGGGGCTATGCTATTCCACATCAACAGCAAATGAGAGAGCAATATAAGACAGACAAGAGCCAGACAGAAGAGCAAGACAAAGTACTCAAGCAAAAGTAACTGGACCACCGGAAAGAGAGTATGGAACCTGAAAAAAAGGCTCCTGCACCTCGAAAGAAAGGCAAAGCAAACTGCCTTGTAGATTCCAGTATGAACTCAAGGCAATTCACTCTTGTAACGAAGGTAAAGTCTTTTCCAACCCAATATGCTCAACCCTGAATGAGATTGATTTGAGGACTGGGTTTGAAGCAATTGAGAAGCGGTTGTTCGTCTGTAATCTTACCTTGGGTGAAAAAAGGAATAGCCGTTCTCTCCTGACCTAGTTTCACTGAGACGAAGGTGGGCTATAGGACTGATCAAAGAGACTATCTGTCTTTCGGGACATGCATCCTATCCTAAGAAAGAGGGGTACGTGTGTTCTCCAAGCCCAGTTCAACTAGCTGATCCGAGGAAAGCATAAAGAGATAGATCAGTTGCTGCCAAAGCTATAGACTCAGGTCTAACAAGGGGCTATCAAGCTTCTCACTAAAGGTGCTCATCAATACCTATTCTTCTTGGTTGTTCCCGACTAGCTGAACCCGAAGAGTGAGTTAGAAGGACCGCTATCAACTTATTCAGAATTCCTTTTGGGAGATTCCTCATTTAAGGAGCTTGAGAATAGGGTGATCGGATCGTTCCAATGAGGGAAGCCTGCCCATCGAGTTGAGTGGAGATTCTAAAGGAAAAGGTAAAGGTAATGGCACCACTACTGCTTTCTATCCTCCTGGTCGTTTTGGTTGTTTATTGATAGAACGTAAGACGACTTCTTATTGATCCGAGAATTTTTGGGTTTCCCCTTCTAGGGAACCTGAGTATGAGGATTAGCTTACCAAGAAAGCCTATAATATAAGTGGCTGGCACCCTTTGTGTCTAAGTTGGATTGGGTTAGAGGATATGGAAAGGTATCTTATTATATGATCTGAAAAGAAAAGAGATCAAAGTCTAGTTCCACTTTCACTAATGTGCGGGTAAACTTAGTATGACGCCTAGCCCAGTAAGAATATCTTGTCCGGCTTAAGACCAGACCTGGCTTTGAGTGAGTCGAGTAAATAGATGGCATTTCCAAGGTTCTCTTTCTAGATGGAATCAATCCTATCTCGCCAGAGCGTGTGGGAAAGGTAAGACTCTTTTTCTATTCCTTGGAGAGTAAGAGCATTCGATACTTTCAGTCCTGGGAAAGATCATTTAATAGAGAGACGGGAGTAAATCATTTCGCATAGCCGGGCTCTTGCCCATTCTTTCTTTCGTGGGCATGTACTAAAGGAAGCGTAGAAGTAGGAGTAGGAATAGCAGGCACTGGTCTTGACCCTTACCCCCCGGAAGGGGTTCTAAGACCCTTAGTCCAATTAGACTGAATTAGTGGTAGTATGCCTTTCCTGATTTCTTATTTTCTTCGCTATACCTTTACTGTTTGGAGGAAGAGAATCAGCTGTTACAGACCCGGTTGTGAAAGAAGGCAAGTCTACTGACTTGGCTCTTTGAAGGACAACATCCCTTGTTAATGTACGAGGAGGGGGACTAGAAGAAAGATGCCCACAATCCGATGCTAGAGGAACTGAACTGCCAGTATATCAAGATCTTAAGTATGAAAGGGATCCCCTAATGAAGTCAATCAGACAAAGTAGATTATCTCATGGAGTGAGCAAAGACAGATTCGTCATGGTTCGTTCTTTCAGTCAGAAGGGCTGCTCTTCCTGCTTTAGTCAATCAATGCGGAGGTACCTTTCTTCGCTTAGTAGCACTATTCTTGCAATAGGGGTTAGGTTAGGGCTATCCTTTTCATTCTCAGTCCTTGGGCGATTCAGTCCAAAGAGGAAAGGCCAAAGGTAGTGCGGGTGACCCAGTTCTTTAGGTATTGGCCCAAGTCGTCAATCGGAGTAGGACTACCGGTGATTCCACCTTGGAACGAGCAAGCTATCTTCTTACGGGGTGGCGGCGGGCTAGCCCTTTTCCTCGCTGCTTTGATCTGCTATCAGACTGGAATTGGGTGTAGCTGTACACAGGAGGGTAGGGGCCTCTCTCCCTAAAGAAAGACAAAGCAGCCTACGTGGGCGAGGGTGGAAGGGAACCTCTGTTGGAGGAGGACTTTATCGCCTATAGGAAAGGTGAAAATGCAACTCGTCTATTATTACTTAGTTGTGCCTAAGACATGCTAATTGGAGAAGTACTGGACGGACGCCCAGAGGAAGATATCGCTCTTTCGAGATGAAGTCCTCAGTCTCGTAGTCTCAAGTCAAGGTTTTTGGCAAGGCCAGCTAGTGCGGGTGATGGGTCCAAGATTCAAAGGATCGAAATCGAGCTCTAAACGCTGGGCCTACGTAGAGAAGTACGGACGCTTACTTGTAGCCATTGCTCAATCTGGCTCCGAAAGAGGAGTCTTAGCGCCTTCAGCCGGTCTTGTATAGAAGGGTCTGGGCCCTAGTCGCTAGCTCTATCCCACCCGGCTTGGTCCATTTGATCAGTGAGTCTCGCTCTTCGATCAAAGGAAATTTTGTCTTGCATGAAAGAAGGATCGGGTTAGTGATCCAAGATCATGTCAAGGCTCTTGTGCGTCGCCGGCTCCCACTTCGCTTTGTGATTATTGGGGTGCTATAGTGTCTTTGCCTCCTCTACTGAGAGAAAGTTGTGGGTAGGACCCCTGTTTACGATGGCCGAGTCTTCTTCCCATTGATTCCCACTTTAACGTGGATGAGCCCCTTTCTCACCGACTTGGGTTTAGATTTGTTTGGCCATGGCATTGATCAACTGTCTAGATCTCCCAATGTGACTCCTCATAAGAAAGGTAGTTAACGAAGTTAATCTCATCTGGCTCCTCCTCACTTAGCTTTTCTGTGAGAGAGTGGATGGCCTTTTTTATTCCCTTTCCCAGTGAGGTCCATTGCATAGGAAAGAATGAAGCTCACGTGGCTTTTGTCCCTACCTTCCTTTCTTTTTTTCCTGATGGTGCTTATGGGTGGAAGACTGACCTGAGCCATCCTTGTCACCACTGTCTTACTTTTCCTTCTCTCGCCCCCCTTTTCCTTGGGCATTCTTGTTAGCCTTGTACTTGGCGGAGTCTTTCTTCTTCAAGTATATCAGCTTCTCTGCTGCCGCCATTTCCGATGCGAGGTATTTTAACCCCACGCCGCTCCTGATGGCAACTTCTTTAGCGCGGCACTTGTACGCTAACAACTTGACCCCGAAGAAAGTCCAGTGCTAGCGAACCCTTATTTGAGACATCATCTCCCGTAAGCTGCTCTCTCTCGCTTACAAAAAACTTCCATTCCTCTCGTGTTAGTACGGGAGGGAAGTGCTCATAAGGACCACCACTGCATTTGGTCAAAAGACAGGCCCCGCTGTTCCATCTACCACAAGGAAGGCGCTGACTTTAGTGGTCTTACCCATTGTCAGATCCACCGAAATGAGCCCTTTTGTTTGAGACACGCCACCATCAAAGCTGGTAACTGAGACTTCGGAAGGGATCAAATCTTGCTCGGACTTGGACAGCCTCCTTACCATTCTGAGTGGCAGTATATTCACTGCGGAAACATTGTCCACCAAGACTCTAGACACCGGCTTTCCATCGATGTGAGCTCTGATGTATAGAGGCCTCAGATGCTTGGTCATTTCTTCTGGTGGCTTCTCAAAAGTCACTCTACTGGCTCTGGTCTCTGGAAGAGACGGAGTCTTACCTTTAGAACTTTCTTCCATTACTGACTGTCCTTTAGCACGAGAGCCTTGGATCGTCATCAGGGTTGTGTCAGTTTATTGCCATAACGCTGGGTCCCTGCTCACCTCTGATCCGTCTGTTGGCTCCAGACCAGAATCAACCTCTGCAATCTCCGCAACTGGAGGAGAGTCATTTTATTCCACATCCTCATCCAGTTACTCGGGTTTATTCTCCTTTGGACCAAAGACCCGGGTTTTTTCGTAGTTTTCCGCCACCTTTGGAGTGAAAGCAATAAAGCCAAAGCAACTAGCTTTCAGTAAGAGAAAGACAAAGAAGTCTTGTTTATACAAGACAAAGTTATAAGTAAACCGGAAAGTCTTTTGATTTAAATTCAATTTCTTGCCCCATTCCCCTTGCTTCCTATCCCTCAGTGGCCCCTTTCTGGTGAACAAGAGAGAAGAGAGTGGTCTTGGTAGCACGTCAAGAGAGTAGCGAGCCCAACTAACGATCTTATTGAGGAGCATAGATGCCAAAGGCCAGTGAGTTAGAATAGTATCCTTGTGAAGCTAAGGTCAGCCAACCACAAGGTAGTCCGTATGATTCAAAGAGATAGGGGGAGGGTAGCCATGATGCGGCTTGTACAAGGAGTCAGATAAGGAGTTCTAAGTCAAGCTTGGTCAGATCTTATCCTCGATGGATGGGACTCTCTCTCCTACTTATTTAGCGAGCCCTATAGGTGTTACCGGCACCTCTTACTCTGATTTGATCTTTAACCCTTGGGCAGGCAATAAGCATTATCTAAGTCCCTAGTCTGAGTTTGATCTATGGGTCAGTCTTGCAAAGACGGATTCCTGGAAGAAGAGCAGGATTCGGGGTCAGCTCTCTCATCATAAATAAAGAAGTGAAAATGAAGACTCGGACTCGGCTACCGGCTGCCAATGGGATAGCACCGGAGCTACTGCCATCCTCTTTCCTTCTCTATTCTTTCGCGCATTTCATCTTTTTCCTTTAAAGAAAGAAAAAGGCGGTGGTTAGAAAAGGAAAGCTGGCTCGACCGAAAGACCCTATTTTGGGCAGCCTATTCGTAGACAAAGAAAGCCGATTCGCCAATTATTATTCCTTTACTTTTAATCAAGGTCTTTCCCGAGGAAGAGGGAAGCAAGCAAAGCTAGCCCCGGATCGTAGGGGAAAGAGTGTTGTAACCGAAGTAGACTACCGAACGGGTGTGGGGGAGAATATCGCCAAAGGTTCAATTTCTGATTCCTCTCCAACGGTTAACTCAAGGGATTCTATTCTCTTTTTTCTAGGTAAAACCGAGAACTCGATTGCGGGTGAAGCCTTAGTTGTCGCTGGTGGTGGAGGAAAGGCGTAATCTGACTATTGAAAGAAAGACAAGCGCCATCTTCTTCTATAACTATAACACCCTTTCTCTAGTCTCTAGGCCTTAGTCTTCTAGCTTCTAGTTTTCACTATTCTCCTTTAGCTCCTAACTAAGCTGATGTATTGGCCGAGTCTGAAACCCCAACGGGCGGATCAGAGCAGCTCCAACTCCTAAAAGTCTTCAACTCCCTCGGATCAGCTTCCGGGAAACTCCTAAACTAAAGCCGATTCGCAGATCTTTTCTCCCAGCCTGGAATTCCCGACTTGAATTATGTTATGAATAATCGGCATCACTACCCCGCTTCCCGAGGTCGGAAGTATGTTTTTTCTAATTAGCTTAGTATCTGTCCGTTAAGAATTGAATTGGACGTTTCCTTGAGTGGAATGGGAATGGAAAAGTTCTGCTGTTCCTTTTGACTCTAAAGCAGAAAAAGATGCATAAAAGGATGCACCCCTTTTTGTTTTCTATTTCTAAAGGGGTCAACTCCTCGGTCCTGTGTGCCGACTTTCTTTATAGATGATCATGTCGGTCTTATTTGGTTTCAGTCCAGTTATTTTCTTCATTTCGATGGGTATTGTCTTTGTTGGCAGTATATTCTTTTTCTAAGATTGAGGTTGCTGGCCCTCACTCTATTACTAGATTTGACCACAAGATTTCCTCTTTGACTAGAGGCTGTCAAACGTATTTTGCGGTACCTCAAAGGGTCATTGGATCATGGATTGTTTATTCAACCCTATCGTTCGTTCTTTCATCCCTCGTACTTATTGATTAGTAGAGTCATTCCAATCAGTCTTTGCATACCAGGGGAATCCTGGACATACCAGGACTGAACAGGGACGCGAGAGTTGAATATGAGGAATTAGATCGGCCGGCGAGGAATTCCTCTTCTTTTCTTTTAATAATGCCCCAAGAGTAGGACAAAAAGGCTGCTGGGATTCATGCTATCGAATAGGCGGTTCTATTATCCCCTGTTCTCTTTGCTCTTGCTTGAGAATCAGCTGTTCGCATTGCTCTTGCGCTAGAGCCTGCGGGGAGAAAAGAAAGTCTCGCGGGTCTCTCCGACTCTGATTAGTGACATAGAGAAGAAAAGAAGATTTTGTCCATTTTAGCAGATAAGATAGCAGCAGAAGACATTTTGTCCATTCCTGCTTTCCTGAAGCTGCCTAAACTGGATCAATATCATATCACACATGCGCCATTACCATGCCTCACGTTTTAGTTCTAAGCGCAAGGAACTTACATATATTAGTATAAGAATAGGAAAGGACCTCACACGGTAGATCCGCTCATCCTGGCTTCAAATCCTAGCTTGAGAAGATTTGATTTAATTAAACAACTACTCGGCGCAAGGAAGAAAGGGGAATGGTCTCCTCTGCTGAACAAGTGGCTAGAGCAGGAATGAATGTAGCATATTTATTTTGAGAATCTATCCACAACAACCAAGATGCTTCAATACTCCCCCACTTTTGGCAATCCCACAATGAAATCCAAAGAAAGAAAGACTTTCCCACGGTCGCTCCAGGATTGGTAGAGGCTCGAGTAGACCTGCAGGATGAGATCTCTCAGTCTTGTCCTGCAGGCAGGTAAAACAGGTACTCACATAATCTTCAACGTCTTCCTTCATATTGGGCCAGTAACCTTCCTCACCTGATCTACGACCACCCTTCTCCTCTAATGGTTCCTTCCGAGGTCGTCTAATTCATTAGGATATGTCCTCACTCAGAAGAAGGGGAAGGAAGATAGGGCATCCGATTCTGAATCAATTCTTCCAGTCACAACAACGGACCTTGATGAAAACAATGAAATCAAACTGTATTTTTTGGAAGCATCTCGCTTTTTTTAATCAAAGATCGTAGCGTAGAAAAGACTCTTAAGGACCAGAGGCGTAGATGATCCAGAACTAAACCGATCGCCTGCCAGTGGCATTAGTAATGAGACTACCACCTGTGTCTATCTCGACAGGTAGGGTGAACGGATCCTTTAATTGACCTCGGGAACATGAAGGGGGTAGGGCGTATGTCGAAAGGGACGGAACTCGTTCTGTACGGGAAGAAAAAGTAGCTATGAAAAAACCCATGCATTTATTTGATGATAACTCGAAGACGCTTTCAAGTGAGTGAACCCCTAAGGTAGTTCAGTGATCTTCGGGAATGAAACTAGTTCAATGAACCTATAAGGCAAGGGATCTCACTCGATGGAAAATGACTTGATTCAGTAAGTACGCATTTTCAGCTGTCTCAGATAGATATGGATTCTTTCCCTCATCTCATTCCGAAGTCAAGTCAGGAGTCAAAGTTCAGAGGCACAGTACATGGATCGGAACTATCAGTCGAATGATTGGGGGCATGAGGTACGGATATAGAAAGTGTGCAGCGGACTCATTAGCCTATTTTTAATTCTACTAGTTCACTTCTAGGGTTCGGTGCTAGGGTTTCAACTCTGCTTTGAAGCATGAAATTCAGTCATCCAGGTGCGGAACGGGTAATCAAAGTCATCTCCTGCCTTGGGTTGAGTGAATATGCACAGGTCAGTAAGATGAAGGACTGAGCGTAATTCAACTAGGGTAACAAGAATACCCATTCAAATAGAGTCTGCACCACACGGTCATCAGTAAAAATTGTGTATATTAAGGATTGGATTCGTTCTGTCTTTGTTCAAATGCGTCATCTAGTTGATCGAGAAACTGTCGGCCCAAAGAGCCTAGCCAGAGGGACTGAGACAGTCTCCAGCGTAGACCGAAATGGTCTCGCGAAGCCGGTGACCGTTCAGCTAAGATACGAGATGACTAGTGAATAAATACAGAATTCCTTCAGTAGGGACTCATCAGTAGTAATAGCAGTAGCAGCAGAGTATCGAGTCATTTTATCCATAGGTCCGGCGGAACGAACATTGATGGTCGGATCCCTCTAGTTGCATTCCTTTGTTGAGAGTAGCATGTCTAGTATTCCAGGTTCAATTTAGACTGACTCTATACTCTCGTTAGCGAGACTTGACTCCTACGGTCATCTTTAGGAATAGGTTACTGCCATCTCCGGTGCATCCATCCTACAAATTAGTTCCGGCAAGACCATTCCATCCAAGTGGGGAGTTCCTTACAGGCAAAAGACTGCAAAAGAGCCAGACCGCAGTTGCATCCCAGTTTTCTTAAAAAACACGATAGGGCTTGATTTTGGGCAGCAGGCTATCCGTTCCAGGAGCAAAAGTAGCTCGAGCCAAAGGCGACAGCGAGGCCCCCTGCATCGCGGGGGGGAGGGGAAAAGTGGGTATGCGGGTTTCCCCCTTTGGATGGTTTCTTTACATCTAGTGAATGAAGGTCGCATATCCGCTGTTAAAGTATATTTATGCTGTCGCAGATCGGTTGAGTAGGAACGGTAGAAGAAGAAGGAAGGATGTTACATTCTTTTGCTTCTCCTACGATATTTCTAGTTGGATGAAAACAGCGCCCCTAAAGGCCTTCTCAACTGTCTTTTCTACATGTTTACCAGGCATTGCTGGCAATTGCCCCTCCCTGTCCCTTACTCGTCGCCGTCTCATGGCTATGCGCCGCATTTTATGGCGGGGTATAGAGGTTCTCGCGAAAGGGCCGACTTTATGATATGCTTGTCGATATGGAATTAGATCCCAAAGTTTCGACCACTCACTATCTAGAGAGAAGCCCCAACCTCTTCCTTTCTATACGTTGAGTTATATTCAAAGGTATCCCAACACCGGTAATGCCCCATCTCTTAGTCAATCCGCTACGCACCTTAAGCGCTAGAAGGAATCCGGAAACAGGTTCACCTCTTAGAAGTTTCGATCTTCCCCCAGCCTTGCCATCGAGAGTGAAACTTTATCCAACTCTTTCAGACCCTTAGTGGAAAGCAGCAAGGAGAGCAGCAGGTAATTTATTAAGGAAGCAAGAACTCTTAGGCAAGGAGGGGCGTAGCGCTTATCGTTTAAAAGGGGATTTTTCTTTCTCTAGATTTTTATCTTTCGAGATGCGAAGTTAATGGCATAGAGGCATATTTATATGTAGTGGTTCTCCCGAGGCACATG
This sequence comes from Gossypium arboreum, assembly GCF_025698485.1. Taxonomy (NCBI): domain Eukaryota; kingdom Viridiplantae; phylum Streptophyta; class Magnoliopsida; order Malvales; family Malvaceae; genus Gossypium; species Gossypium arboreum. The sequence goes on along the minus strand of NC_035073.1, from coordinate 148,188 downwards.
CGAACTCAGAAGCAGCAGCAGCATTCTCTTTAGCATCCCGCCACTCCTGACTTTGAAAAGGCTATCTCCGACTAGACAGGCAAGCAGACTCACTTCATTCCTAAATCATCATCGGGACTTTTGACTGTTAACACTTGGCTAGTGATCTACTCCCTTTAGTTCGCCTGAAGCTCACCCTGTAAACCCTCATTCTATTCTTCTTTCTTGGGTAGGAAGGACTCCGCGAAGGGATGCGCCTTATCTGGTGGGCGAAAATGGGAGAAGAACTAGGAGCGAGTTTACGAGCCTGGGAATAAAGACCTCTTGCCACCTTTTTATTCCTTACAAAGACGACACGACTAAACAAATCTTTCAATGTCCCGGGCCAATCCAATAGTAGTTCTCCTCTACCAATTGGTACGTTTTGTCTTAGCTCCCCGCTCCGCCCTCTAACTCCTTCATTTTCAATAGGGTCTCTCGTAAAGTTCAGTATGCAGGTTTCAAAAATAGAACATCATTCTAATCTAAAGTAGTCCACTACTTCGATCTCCCCGGGTTCCCGCTCAACCTCCATGCCTCGCAAAAGTCCTAAAATTATCCGTCCCCACCTTCCTCCGTAGTTCACTACGGTTTCCACAGACTGCAGTAGCATGGCCCTTCTACTTAGTGCATCTGCTACGACGTTGCGCTTCCCTGCCTTATGTCGTATCACGCACGATGGAAGGAAGAACACCCACTTTGACTCTTTCGCGTTCAACTTCTCTTGAGACTGGTTGAACCTCCGTACTTGATGGTCCGTGTGCACTACGAATCCTTTGGCAATAGATAGTTTTGAACATTTTTCAGTGCTCTCACCATTGAAATTTTGGATCATACGTGGAGTCATTTTGCTGAGCGTCGTCCAACTTCGAGCTCTAAAACTTCACTGGTCTGCCCTCCACCCCTCCTATTGCCTTCCCCGAGGGTGGTCTACGATCACACCTCAAAAATCACTGTGAAAAATCCGGTAAAAACAAAGGTAAAGCGTCTTTTCAGTAGCTCGAAGCTACGCTACCTTGTGCCCTTCCTTCCTCCAGTACAAAGCCAGACCCGACGCTATCCCACTCCAATTTCGTAGAAACTTACTGTTGACATTTTTACATTTCTCGTACCTCCTGACGCCTTCATAGCCGCCTCACTTACTCTTTCTTGCTTGGACTGGTCTATCTTCAATCCCTCCCGGGATCAACCAAACCCGTCGGTATACGAGTTTCCCAACTGATCGTAGACCACCCTCGCCCTTTTCCAAGTTGACATACAACTTTATCCAAAAATTCCCACAAGTTACGGTTTAGGTCTTCCTCACTCCGGAAAGAGAAAGATCATTCAGGTATACGGAATTTACCCCCTCTATGGTCTCAGTACCTCATTCATCAGTTGCATAAAGGTACTCGGTGCGTGCATGGGTGAGACCGAACGGCATCACGAGCCACTCATACGGGCCCTCCTTTGTGCTGAAGGCCGTCTTCCATTCGTCTCCCCACCCAACCAATACCATGGTTGTATCCACTTATCAAATCCACCTTTGAGAACGTGCGCCTACGCCCACTCAGAACTTGAGCATCGGGTAAAATCAATAAAGTTCAACGCTCTACTCTTATATTATAGCAGCAGCTCCCATCCATCCTTCTTTGGTGCTAACACTGCTTATTCAACAGCTGATAGGCTTACACCAACAACGGCTACTCTTTCTTCTCTCTTTCACTCCTTCAAGGCCGCTAAGAAGACTCCTTGCAATTTAAAGGTTATCCGGGATAGTTAGTTAATTCTCTTCTTCGATTACTTCTTCCTTTTCTTCTACCCGGGTGTTAGACTCTAAGACTAGCAAAGAAGCTGAAAGACGAACCCTTCTATTTTAGGGGATTTGCTTTATTCTATGATACTCCAACAACAGCTGCAGCCTATTCATCTATTCATGCCTTTCCTTAGGTCAATCGGAGTGAAGTGAGATGGAAAGATCCGAGCTTCCTTTGCCTGCTAGTCTACCCTACTCATACTGTCACACCGGCTTGGTGAATCTCCTCGCTTGCTTGCTGTCTAAGCCAGCCCACCGCCTTTTTACTTTACGCCTACGCCTTCCCATCCGAGGAATGACTGGTATTACTAATAACAGCTACTACTGGGTTTGCTTACTACAGACCATTCATTACCACTTTCTCGAAAAAGGGATTTGATTTACTACTCTAGCTACAACGGTATCGCTCCTACTACTCTTACCTCTTATTACAGAGGATAAACCGGGAAGACTACTCACAAACAGCAGGAATGAATGTTACCAGAATAAGAGAAATTCAGCTACAAACGAATGAATAGACGGGTTTCGCTGGAACCATACTTTGCTATGTCAATAGGAAAGAGAAAGAAAGGTAGGGCGAATGATGCAGTAGGAATAGATTAAAGCTTTGCTGCTTGATACTGAAAGAACTTAGTGTACTCATCCTCAGACACAGATAGAGTTTTATGCTCAGTAGTGGTTGAAGGATTAGGAGTGGGAACATACTCTGAAGTAGCTACATTCGCATATCGTGGAGGTCTACCAACAAGATCTCAACAATAATCACTAGGCTTACGCCCTCTTCACCGAATCACCATAGTGAGAACACCTCCGCGATCCTCGTCCACTTCTCCACAGCCATAAAAAGGGACTGAATCTCCTCCTCGGGCAGGCCATAACACCTTCCTTCCCTCAGCTAAACACAAGAAAAAGAGTCACTCCTCGAGGTAGGTAAGCGACTAGAAGAGGATTTTGAAGGCTTTCAGCAGAAGGTCTGAAAAACTAGTATGTAATCAATGTCTGCATCCCTCATCTCCCTATCACAAGAAGGCGGATAGCGGAAAAGTGAGAGGCTATAGCATCATTCTTCATCTTCCCCTAGAAATATCATAAGAGAAGAAAGGAAAAAAGAAGTAGTACGCCTGGTTCACGAGGTTCTACCACTTTCGTTATAGGCCCAATCATAGTCAAAAGAAGAGTTTGATCCTATATAAAATAAAGAACCGCAGTAACAGCTTAATCAGCAACTTTGGTACCGACATCCACTTTTTTTTGTTCTATACTCTCCACTTGATGTGGAAGTCTTCCAATCCTAGTAGTTGAGATGAAGAAAGGACAGGGGAGGAAGTACTTTATATTCCCCAATCTGATAAAGCTGAGCCAGAGACTTTATTTAATAATTTATCTTTGTGATTGACCTTAAAGTAGATTCTTAAGTAGTTTAGATTCATTCCTATCCCTCAACAGAGGAAGTTAGGCTAAGAAAGAGTAGAAGGCAGACTAAGCTGGATAGCTAGCTAGATTAATAGACAGTGAAAGTTACGGCTACAGTAAGCACTTTTCTTTCTATTGATTCTTTTGATTCTGAAACTCAATCTTGAACTCAAGCAGGCGAGCAAGGGTAGAGAATTTCCAGTGGAGCTACGTCCTTTAGTAAGTAAGCTAATAACCAGGCTAAAGCAAAGCGACGCTTCTTTTCTTTGTTTGACTCAGAGTCTACTTCACCCCTACCTATGAAACAGGACTCTCCCGACCCGGGAAAGCTCGCCCACTGAGTGAATTGACTGCCCCCTCCCGTGGGAGTAGAAGCTAGAATAGGAGCTCTTTCACCTAGAAGATCAACCACTGATGGATCAAATGGAACCGGATAAACTACTCGATCAATGGTTTCCGAAGAACCCTGGGCCACATCTACTTATCTTCACGCTGGTGAATCAACAGAAACTTCCTTCCGACGAGGAGCGGGAGTAAGAAGAATGAGCGGTTCCTAAGCAGATTATGGGGTTCCCCTCAAGTCCAAGTGTCTCAGCCGACCCAGGTTTTCGCTTTCTTCCCAGTCAATCTCCAAGCTCACCTCCTTTACCCATTCAGAGCAGGAGTTTCTCACCAAGATATTTTGTGAGGATGAGTCAGCTCAAGCACAAAGAGGGAGAAAGAGAACGCTCCCAACTTCCGATTTTTTTGATGAGGAGATTGAGACACTGCAGGTGCGATGTCTCCGGTTTTTAGACAAAGAAAACGTCCGTTCACGTCAGGGCTCCTGCACTATACGGCTTTTGGCGTCTTGCTGGAGGCAGATTTGAGGAAGGAAAGGGGACGCGAGAATCCTTTTCCAAAGGCGGTGAATGGCTTTTAGCAAGCCCCTCCTGGTCATTCGACCAATCAAGCTATTGGATATGGATCGACTCGAAAACCTGACGCACTCCGGCTTTCAAGCCTACGTTTGCTGGAATGACTGATCTTATTCCAAGGCTGGCTGTTGTTGTGACTGATTGGCACTGATTCCCTCCGATTTCGATCTGCTAGCAACTCCGATAGTGTTGCCAATTCCGCACCTCTCTTTGACGGCCAAGCAAGCAAGAAGGGTCGCCCACCCTGCTCGATGAAACGATCCAGATGAACTGACCATGTTTTATTACTCTCTTTCTTTCTACTCGTGTCTCGAGTAGAAAGATGGTAAAGAGGCCTGCCCGCGACAACGAGATTTCTTCGTTTTTATTTAGATTTTTCAAATATGAAGTGAAGCGCGAACCTAATCTTTCTTTATTGACTGGATAGGGATGCGCATTCGAATCATTGATCTACTGATTGAGTACGAACGAGGAAGCTCTTGATGTTTTCTTATTGGTGGAGCAAGAAGAGCGGAATTTTGTCCATGTGAGGCCCGCGATATGGATGAAATGTATCTCCGTCCGTGGTTGGAATCGAGCCAAGCGCTACTTTCAGGCTCTACTAAAAGAATCCCCGGCTGTTAGTCATCGCTCTGTGAAGGAGTGGGCGAATAAACATCCGGCACAGCTAGCGCACGGGAGGTGACACCAACCACACTCCTGGCTAGGCGCACTCTCGTCGATCCAAGGGATGGAAGGGCAGAGACCTTTGGGAGAGGAGCAAAAGTGAGTTGATTTTCGCTCGCCGCCTAAACCGTGAAAAAAGGGGTTGTGGGAGAGCATTCTCTTTATCGATTCTCTTATTGACGCAATTTGTTGATAAGGAATTCCTTATCCGTAAAGCCGTCAAGCAGGCAAAGTCGACTATTCGTCTTCACTTCCTCAAAAGTGCTCAAAAGAGCCCCTGAATGCAGACCAATCCCCCAAGGGACTAAGCGCATTCAGTTATCTTTCAAAGAGCTTATTCGAAAACAACCTATTCTAAAAAAAATAAAAGCAACCTATTTTTTAAGAATAAAATAAGTTGTTATTATTAGTTGTTGCAACCCATTTGAATTTGAAAACAGCTTATTCTGATTAACTTCCTTCAACACCAGCAACGGATAGGACCAGATCTTCTATTTTCTCGACAGCTCTTACTGTAACAGAAAAGACTTGCACCGGTTATTCCACAGAAAGAGGAACTTGAATTAGCCCTCGGGCTGTGAACCATTGTCACTCGTTACGTAACGAAGTTCAGTATCCGTATGTTAGCCAAGATCGGTAACTTTTAACAAAAGATTTTCGAGATACGAATTGAATACGAAGGAAGGAAGCAATCGGAATAAATATGCACTCGATTCGGTCTTATTCATCGGAATAGACCAAGAACCAAGGAAGGGGCAAAAAGCTCTCCTACGGTCACTGGCTTCTCTCCTATGTTTTGAGAAGTGAAACGAAGTACTTCCCAACAGCCAACAGAAGCACGAGTCTAACGGTCTACAGAGTATCCCTGGGCTGATGGCTTTTCTTCCTTCTCTAGAAGAATACTACCTCAAATATAGAAACATATAGGAATTATAAAGCATATGGGAATGCCATAACAGAGAGAAACTAGAGCTTATGTCAAGGAAAGGATGACTTTCCCAACACTAGAAGTCCTACTCATGCTTGTAAAAAAGAGGAAGGTCGCTAATTACAGGCAGCTACCTATGAGAAGATCCATTAAACTAAATTAACAAGCATATAAACAACATACTAAGCAAAAGTGCGTAGACTCAAAAGAAGGAAAAAGGGCAGAAGCTTCCTCTTCTATTTATGTTATGGGTGGCAAAGTCCCAAGGAAAAAAATCCTATTCTTCCCGAGTCTGATTCCCGAGACTGGCCTTCATCTTAGCATTCGTCTCCCCTCGAGTTCTAAGTCTTTAGCGGGTAAAGCTCCCCCTTTCAATGAATAGTTGAAAAAACCTCTTTGGTGATCAAACTCTTCTAAAGAGGGTGCCCTTTCTTTTTCAACTGTCCAAACTCTCGGCTTGAAAGAATCTCTCCTTACTCCATCGTCTGCATCAATAAGAGCATACTCTCTTTCGAAGAGAGCTGCAAGGGGCAAGTTTACCCTTGATCTTCAAGTGAGTCCACTCAGCCTTATGACAGAGTTCCATGTCCTAGATATCAAGGCAACCTTCAATCAATTTTTGGGGAGACTCATCAAGCTGGGGCAATCTCTTCTACATATCATCAGTGTTTGAAATTCCGCTACAAAGGAAGCATCGTTACGATCCAAGCCGACAACGAAGTCAGACTATCTGCTGAGGAGGAGATTATTAACATTGTGAATAACCTTTCGCCGACCGAGGTGGAAGAAACCATTGGGCCATTCTCCGGCTATCGATTTCGATATGGAACTGCCCGTCTATTGAGACGGAGATTAAGCTTTGTTATGTTGTGTACAGGCGCTCTTTGTTAACCCGTCTGGTGCGCAGCTGTATGCCTGTGTAGGTGGTCCCCACGCGGGGAGCTCTTGGGCTTTTTCCGCTCGACCGCACCTACATGAAGGAAGGTTTTTCTAATTGAATGCATGGGTGGGTTCTCCGACTGGATTGGGTTTGTGTTCTGTGACTGGCCTTTCTCTTGTTGTTGTGGATTGCGTGCAGCTTGACCGATAGCGAGAGGAGGTGAAGGCTTGCTGGCGGATCAGAAAGTGGCTTCCCAGTAGGGAGGATTACCCCATGAAAGATAGAGAGAGCCGCTGTAGGCAAGGGAGGAAAGAACATTCAGCTAAGACCGGAAACTCGCCTTTAGTAGCGAAGGAGATAAAGCAAAGAATTCTTTCCTGAAGGTCGAGCTGCCTTGAAAGCAAAGCGCGCCTTCAAGAAAGGAGGTTCGGCAAGTTAAGCTAGTCGACGAGGGGGCGGATCAAGGACTAGTGATAAAGAAAATCCTCCCTTCTTGCTTCCTTAGGGTACGTCCCCTATCGCCTTTCATTCGGAAAAGCTCGAGTCATTATCCTTCCTGTACTTCAAGTGAGAGCTAGAGCGCTTCTTTCTCAATTACATCGACCCTTCGCACCTTGGAATATAGAATAGACACTTTTGAATCCCCTCTTTCGATTAGTAGGGGATTCCTTAGCTTAGCATCAATCCCATTCTTTGCGGATAAAAGTACACTACCCCGCTTGCCTGTAACCTTCTGCTTGCTTGACTACAGTCACTCCTATTAGGTCACGAACTTCCTTAACTTAAGAGAGCTGGGTACCCCTTATTTGATTTGCTGACAGTTGCCCCTGATTCTCTTGTGAATTCCTTCATGCCCTCAAGCAAGGGTCTCTCATCCATGCATGATCTAAATGCCTCTCCTTTAGTCGAGTTACTACGTTCCTCGAGCAGGGAGTGGTCTGGGGTAACCCTTGAGACCACACCATCTACGACCATCATACACAAGACTTTGGGCCTATCTCTAGCTCTAGATAAAGGATCTCTCTATCTGAAAGGGTAGTGAGTTACTGTCGAAGTGTCAGGCCTTTTCGATTGATCAAGTCAGCAAACTCAAAGCATGAGCTCTCCCCTTGCTTTACTGATTTTTATGTGTTCTAAATGGATTTCTTATGAGTTTAGTAGTAGGCGAATAGTGACCCTATTTGTATGCGCATTCACACGACGGGCACGTTCCAAGATCTCCCGCAACGAGAACCTAACACATGGTTTATTGATAGTAAGCTGATTAAAAAAATTAACATCCCATACAAAAAATGAAATCTTGTTTATGGTCTGGATTTTTTCAATCACCTTAACGAAGGAGGTGGACTTTAACCAAGCCAGCCCTTCTTATGAAGTGGCTATGGAGATTTCCAAAGGAAAAGAAAAAGCCATGGTGCTCATATTTCGCTGCTAAGTACCTCTCCAATGGAAAAAATGGATTGACCAACCCACCTAAAAAATATCCTGCATCTAGAAAGGTATTATTTGGTACAAAGAAACTTTCAGGCAGAACTTGGGCTAGACTTTGATTGGGCAATGGTAAGCCGATT
>NC_035073.1:125000-135000 GCF_025698485.1 Gossypium arboreum | reverse complement strand
GTTCTCTCTCTTGGGTGGGTCAGTCTCGCTCTCTCTTGTCGGTAAGTATATCTGTCGTGGTATTGCTGTCGTGCCGCGCCGTTCCAGTAGTGTTTGTGAATTAATAGTTTTGAAAAAAAAAAAAAAAGTGCAAAAAAGGTAAATAAAGACCGTAGCCAAAAGCAAGGGATTCCCCGGGCCCAAACGAAAGCGAAGGCAGCGGGGCAGGTATTCTCATAAAAGAAAGAAACGAAAACAGGCAGGGAGGTAAGAGCGGGTAAGACTAGGTTATAGCAACACAACAGAGGTTAGACAGCTCTTACCGGAGTAAGAGGTTTCGGGTCATCCGTCCCCTTGACCCAGACACGAACTAATCTTTCTCTCTCTCGAATGTATGCCCGGTTTTCGTCGAATCTTTTTGATTACTTTCGAAAACAAACAAACCGTCTTGACATGATGAATAGTGGTGCCCACCTGCAGAGCCTAGTCCTCCCTGCAGCCTTTGAAGTAGACTCTTTCTCGAGTGTGATCCTATCCCCAAAGCCTTTTTGCAAAAAGAGTAGGTAGCGAGATAGATGACTAAAAGTTTTTTATAAAAGCGGATGCTCTTTGCCCTAAATATTAAATTAGTCAAGTCTAAACGCCCTGCAATCAAACAATCGGAAAGCCTTTTGACAACCTTACTAATAGAAAGGGGAAAGATGCGCTCAATCCGTTGCTTGTTGCTCCAACTTATTAGTAGGAGCTCGTTAGCCCTTTCCGCAGGCTGCTATGCTAGTTGTAGCGCGCTAGCGCTTTACTAATAGAATATCAAAGTAAAGGGGACTCTATCCAGATCTAAAGAATTCGCCAAAGAGACTTCTTCTAACTAGGAGAGTCAGCAAGCTACCGGAAGCAAAGCTTCTGATCTGGCCCCCTTTGAATTTCCAATTCCTCCTTTTCGTTCTACTTAGGTGGATCAATCCGAACTGTCGACAGAATATAAAAAAAAGAGGTTTTTATTCCTGTGTAGACACCTCAACGAACTCATGTGGACACTCCTCAGCCCGAGGACAATCTCTCAAATAAACATTAAGATGTTGACCCGTTTTTCTTTTCTTTGCTGATTCCTCTCAATGAAATTTGCCATGTTGCACTAAGTTACTTACGGATGTATGCATGCAGTCCGGGAACACTTTGGGGTGAACACCCATCCAAACAAGTAGGGTCAATAGTTCAGCATTTAGGCCGTAACATTTAGAAACAAAAAAAATCTTTAACCCAACAAGTGCTCTCCGAACCAAGCTAGATAGTCTCCTATCACTAGGCTCACCAACCAACCTGGACTTTGATCTTATTATTCCTACCGGATATCAAAACCATAAGGATTGTTTCCAGCCATGAGTTCCCATATGACATAAGCGCTCTTGGGTGGGCTAGGCCATTCCATCAAATCTTTGAGAAGGGCCCCAATCTCGTATTTGATGGTCGGCGTGGCGATAGGCTTCGCTTCTACGACTGCCTCCCCAGCCGTTGCAAACACTGAGCGAGAACGGTAAGGGTCGCACAAACAATGTCGTTGCGCGGGGATGCGATTCGCCAAGCTAAGCTGGGGCAAACAAAGCCGTCCGGCCCTACCGGATTAGAAATGCGAAGGCCTTTCCTTCGAAAGGAGACCAGAAAAAGAAAGAGCTATGCTATTGACCGACCCTTTCGTAGTGACTTCGAATCAATAGGCCTCTCCTTTTTTCTCATTTTGTTTGAGGCGGGCCGAATAGAGAATGAAATGTAGAAATAGGGGAAGGGTTCCAAACCTTTTTTTGGTTTAAGGGCTGCTCGCCCTACCGAAGTACCAAAGGCTTTCGAGGCGCTTACACCTCCCTATTACACGACCTAAAAAAGGCTTTCAGTAGCGCCCTTAGAATCTAAGCCTTTTTTTTTGAAGCGCCAGTAGTTGTAGCAGTGGGTAGGGCTTTCGTTCTTATCGCTCCGGGTTTCGATCTATATGACCTCCGGGCGGTACGAAGTACACCTCTTCTGTAGAGGCAGGTAGTAACCTAACCTTTAAGAGTCTGTTCAAGGGGGGAGCCCTCTCTCTTATCTATCAATGGAAAGATCTCCGTGCGTGGCGTGATAAGGAATCCTAGAAAAGATCGATTGAGACTCCCTCCCCGGTCCCACGAAGATCTCTACGTACTTGTCCAGTCCAGGACAACTGAGATCTTCCGGTCTGCGTGCGTGGGAGCAGCTCAAACAAAGAAGAGTCTGGTCTGGTCTGAATTCAGGCCCGGCCCGCCCGTCTGCTGCTAGGTCCGGGAATGGCGCCAGGCGAGGGCGCCGCTATGCCCCGCTGCTCCGCTGCGACCGGCCCCCAGACTATGTAAAAGAATCGAGGCCGGGGGGGTCTCGCCCATAGTGGTTCCCCCCCGCCTTTGGTGATTGACCAAACAAATAGGCCTAGATCTATGCCCCTTAATGAATCGAATGGTCCTTCGACCTTCATTTGATTCCGACGGCCGGCATAGATCTCATGAGACCCGCCCAGCCCACTATTACTACGAAAAAAGCCCTGCCCTTTTCCTTCGCTACTAGGAGAGTAAGCAACCTCTATTAGCGCCAGGCCTTGAGTCGAATTGATCGTGTCATGTGCAACGTCCATCAATGATGGTTCATTAATGTCCATTGATTTAGACTCCTTCCCCCTTCCCAACTACGAATAAGATCGAGAGGAGCCCGAAAGCCCTGGGCAGATCGGCCGGGTCTTTCCCTGTTGTTCTGTTCCCGTCACGATAAAGGCGCACGGAAGAGGTATGCCCAGCGCGCGGAGGATCCGTTGAGAGTTTCTGTTGTCTCGGTAGGGAACTGTACGATCTTTTCCCCTATCCTATTGTATTGAATCAATAAAAAAAGAGGTCAGTGCTACGGCCCCCTATTGTTTGATCCAATATTGACCGGGGACGAGCCCCGACTTCCATAGGTCCTTGGTTTGACCTCCCGTAGTGGTCCTTGCTTTTAATAAAGCGGAGCGGGGCTAATTTCTCGTACTTGCTCAGTGTGCCCCCCTTTCGTCGAGTGCCCCGCCCGGTTCACTGGGCTGTTGGCCTAACAAGCACTTGCCCGCTGCTCCTGCCGCCCGCTTGACGGGCGGAGCGCTCGTTATCCTTACTGTTCTCTCTGCTGGGGCCCCTCTCATTGCTCTAGCCATAAGCTATGGCAGCTCCAGCTCGCAACCACAAGGGCCCGCCCTGCGAGGCCAGAGCGGGCTCAGCGGTCAGCCTCCATTCGAATTACGTTAGGGGGTCTTTCGCTTTTGCCAGATCTAGAGAGATACTACGAGTCCTCCGTCCCAGATTCCATCGCCGCGGCCATCTGGTTCACCGGTACTACCAAAAAGTCTCATGCTTACGTTACTGTTATTGATGGTTTTATTATTTTTGACTACGAAGGCCCCGGTCGTGCTTCTGGTTTCCATTCCCATCATCATATTGATGATAAATCTCCTCGTGCTCTGCCATAAGAACTTGGAGTCCGTATCATGGTGAAGGTAAGGTAACGCTGTGATTCTTGCTCAAAAAACAGACCGAACGCGTTCGAGTAATTGGCTCGTCCAACCCGGCAGCATTCATGAGTCGCTCGTTCAACTGTCCCTCGGAGACACGGTCGAGAAGTACCATGCATGGTTGCCCTCCGTCCTTTTTTTCTCTCAGTCCCACCCAGAAAGATACGGCTCAGCCAAAAAAAAGTGAACGCCCCTGCGCGAGCCTTATTTTATTAGTAAGGTAAAGCTTTGGCTCCCTAAAGACTAAAAAAAGAAAAAAAAAAGGGGGGGACTTCTGCAACGGGCTATGCCACCCAAACCAACTAAGGGAAGTCGCATCCGTCCCATCGCAAGCACCTACAACGTCATGATCACATTGGTTTACCCTTTTTTCTTTGGTAGTTCAACGGACGGTCGCCCCTCCAACAAGAAAAGGTATAAATATAGAAACTTCTCTGCCATTTGAATCGGAGAATTTATGGAGGAAATCGGGTTTTAAATTTCCAGAAACCACACGATTATATAGCCAAAGGGAATACGCCGCGCCTAAAATCATCCCAAGCGCGGCTAATGTGGCTACTAAGCTATTTCTTTGGAAAGCTCCTACTAAGATGAGAAATTCCCCGATAAAGCTGCTAGTACCAGGTGAACTCATATTGGCCAAAGTAAAAGAAAAGAAAATGGTAGAGAGATTCGGCATGGTGCTCACTAAACCTCCGTAATATCTAACAAGTCGAGTCTTATGTCGGTCATATAGAACACCAACACATAGAAAAAGGGCTGAAGAAACCAGTCCATGACTTAACATCGGTGGAATGCTACCTCCAATTCCCTGTATGTTCGATAGAGCCAAAGATCCCCCCCACTGATCGGAGTACGCCGATTACCCCCCGAACCGTACAAGATAGTTACCACCTATCATACGGCTTTCTAACTTCACTTCTTTTTCTGGTCGTTCCGCTCTGTCGATCGATGGTAGTATAAGAGATCTTTAACCCCCCCGAAGTTATTTACATAATGGTTCCTGCTTCCTACCCATAGTTAGCATGTATCTCCCCGGGTCATACTTGAGTATCACATCGTAGACCCCCACCCCAACTCTATCTTCCTTATCAGTGAACCGGAACATAGTGCATAGGTACTCTTCAATGCAGCGGGGACGAGACGACGTGACATACTACGATCACGTACAAAAGTGCTGCCTATGGAACCTCTCAACAGCTCCCGTTCTTTTATGAGGTCCTATCGGGATAGGTAGGCCCAAGCCTTTCCCTTCCCCCCGACCGAGCAGTAGTTCCCCGCGGCCGGCCAGTGGCGGCAGAAAACGAACTCGGGCGGGCTCCGCGCGGTTCGCGTTTTCTTGTGTTGAGAGCTTCTCATTTTCTTATATTATAGAAGCCCGCGTCCACGCCGGGGACGGGTAAAGCCCAGCGAAGCAGCAGGGAGCACTGAACAATGGGGGGGGTGAGGGCGACTCCGCCCATGGGTTGAACCACACCACAGGCTGAAGTCCTTCCACGGCGGGGGAAGGGCAGCGTCCTCGTTGTCGGGCCGGAACAAGAAAGGGAAGCTAGTCGTTGGAGGGAAGACAAGGCTCGTGGAGTGCGACTCCACAGAAGAGCCTTACTCTATAGGGGCGCTAGCGCGCTACAACTAGCACTTTGAAGCCAGCTGAAAAACGGATGCGCGCTACTAGCGCGCAACGGTTTTCAAGCTTTACTAATAGGGCGGCTTTATAGAGAGAGGTGAGTAAGGGGCTCGCTTCGCTTTTGTTGCGGAGTTCGCTGCCTTCCCACCCCTGCTTAGTGTTCCACTTGTGATTCTGGATGCAGTGGAGGATTTTTATAAATGCGCCCGAATGTTCCCCCTCCCCCCATAAGACTCTATTTCTCTTTCCTCCTCGAGAAAGAGAAAAAATAGAATCAATCCTTTCTTCTCTTCTTTCATGTGAGAACGGCCCTATCTTGTATCGAAAGGTTTTTCGTGCTATACACCACGTTGAGAAAGACCAACTTCCTATGTATCGTACCTTTTTTTTACCTCGAAAGGGAGGTCCTCCTTATGATGCTACGGTCGGCTGTCCGAAGTGCATGCAAGGGGTAAACTCGGATAGGATAGGATTGTGCGTGCCGGGCCCTTCGGGTGTCATATTTTGGCCGAGTTTACCGTACCTCCGGCCCTTATGTTACGCGACCGTAATATTTTGTTACGTTCCACCGCTGTTACGCCAGAGATAAAAGGTTCCACACGAGCTCTCGTTCTGCGGCGTGGTGGCAGGACCGATAGGGGATTGGCTCCGGGTGTAGATAGGGTAAAATCTGCAGGGGTCATGCAAATACATAGGCCCCTTCCCCTCTCTTTTGGATGAATGGGGTGGTTTAGAAGGCGCTTTCCGATCTACGGTCCCTCGGAGCGAAGGGTTAGGCAGGTAGTATGGGCCCTCTGACTTCCAGCTATGTGCTGTGCGGCTCCCGCGAAGCGAATGAAGGGAAGCTCTCAAGAGCTTTTTCCGCCAGCGGCTTATGTAGTGGTCGGCCTTATAAAGCTCGCTAAGCTTCGCTTCCTCGTCTTGCTTCTGGCAAAGCTTATACTTTGCTTGCTTCTCTCGCGCTTGCTTGCGCGCGGGAAGGCAACGAAGTTCAGTTCATGAGACCGCGGCGGAGTGGAGCAGCCGCGAAACTTTTTTTCCTTAGCTGGATCTCGCTGGTGCCACCTAAACGGTAAGTAGGCGGCGGATGTGTGACGTTTGGAGTTGTCGTTCGTGCACCTGTCCCCAATGGAAGAATGAGTGATCCGTTCCCCTGCGGATCATGGCCTTACCACTCGGTCCCCGATGGCCAGCGGGGGATTCGGTATAGCAGCTCACGTTCGTTTGCGCTGCGCGTTCCCGCTGGACTGGACGCGTGTTAGCTGTAGGAAGTATGGTTCCGAAAGTGACTTCGGTTCGCCAGTTCAGGCTCAACTCCTCGCTTTACGTTAGCGGACCCACAGGTCGGGCCGCGGCTCTGCGCTCTTTCTTTCTGTGTGGGACGATGCCGGGGAGAGAAGGGAATGCATCGAAGCGGCGAACAACAACAACACAACTACATTTTGGCTTTTCCCTCCATGAGATGAGCCCAGTGCATTGGACCGATGGATAAGAGAACTGAGCTGGCCTAAAAAGCGCTTGCCCGCTCTACGTACGATGTAGACTCCATCAGATACATATCGATTTCTTTCTGATGGATCAAGAATAGATAGTTGTCTCATCAATAGATAGAAATAGGGGATTTCCCCCTTATTATTGATAGATTCCTTCTCTTTCTATTCCTACTCTTTCGATCTATCAGAACAGATCAGGCTATCTATCAATCGATTTGAAAATAGCACGTTCATATCGCTTTTCGTTCATTTTCGCCACGCCAACATAGCCGCCATAATAAGAAGCAGGCGAAGCAGCTAGAAGCGCTCGCTTCTAGCCCTTAAATTCTTATTTACGAATGAATTGGGAAAGCCAACAGAAAGATTCGATTCTGACTTCGTGGAGCCGGTGCTGCTGTTGCCTGCGCGTAGGGCCGTCCCCCACTCCCGTCCCGGGGCGCTAAGGGGCTTTTTTTTTTTGGAACAGACGGCAGTGTTTTGCTGACGCCTCGAATCAAGCTTTTGTTGCGACATGCTATGTTTTCTCCCCCATTGCTAGTAGGTTGATGGGTCGCACGCCCGGCACACATGTTTTGGCCTTGTGTGTCCATAACTCAAAATAGGTGACCTAACGGCCGCCGCCCGACTAAACATACCAATAGTCACCAGATTCATATGGGCTACTGAGGAGTAAGCAATGATCTTCTTAAGATCGATCTGTCTTGAAGTGGTCAAGGAAGTATATATTATAGCAATCGCGCTTAAAGTATAAATGAAAGGAGTAAAACAAAGTGTCGCTTCGGGAAACATGGGTATTGAAAATCTTAAAAACCCGTAGGTTCCTAATTTTAAAGGAATTCCTGCCAAGATGACGGATCCTGCCGTAGGTGCCTCTACATGAGCTTCGGGTAACCAAATATGAACAGGTACCATAGGCACTTTGACGGCGAAAGAGGCGAAAGAAGCAATCCATAGAAAGATTTGGCGCCGCTCACTAAATTCTGTGGTTAATGATATTTGTAAATCGGTGGTTCCTGTTTGGAGAAGAATCAACAGAATAGCTAATAGCATAAAAACAGATCCAAGTAAAGTATAAAGGAAAAACTGATATGCTGCCTTGATCTTTCTTTGTCTCGAACCCCATACCCCTATAATAATGGTAGAGTAAGGGGTGGCCCCAAAGCGGAATTGACCGGTGGTGGTCGGTCGAAGCTCCAGTAGGTAGCCACTCCCTTCTCAGGGAACCGTACGTGAGACTTCCGCATCATACGGCTCCGTCCCGAGCTTCCGTCGTCGGCCCTTGTCATTAGACCACTATCTATGCATGTATTTTCAGCCTGGACTCTCGAATCTTTTGCTTTTCGGGTGGTGGCGAACAATGCAGCTTGCGTTGCGGGAGATGCCCGCCCGTAGGGCCCGGCCTGCTTCTCGCCCGAAAGAACCGCTCACTAGCTAGCCGGACTAGTGGGGGCCCTATCTGGAGACATACTGAAAACCATGCCTTTCGAACCGAACGCAACGCCCGTCTTCCAAGTCAAAAGATAAATGGGCTCGTTGGGAAGAAAGATGGAGTGCGGCCTGTAGAGCACCTGTAACGCACAGTCGGGTTGCTCACGCAGCGGATCTCTCTCTCTATCTATAGATAGAGAGAGATGTGAAAGTAATAGCCTTATGTTATGGCCGTCCCCCGACTTACGGCCTTTACGCTATTACTATTGTGATGTGAGCGGTTCAAATTGGTTTGATCTTTCCCAATTATCCTGGCCGGAACTTGTACGCAGCACTTATACGGAGGTGCATGCATAAAGGTTTGAAACTATTTTCTTATCTTAATCTTAAGGACAGAACCCTACCCTATTCTCGAACCCTCTGCCGAGCTTAACCCTGCCCGCATTTCCTTTTGAAGGGGGCCAAAGAAATGTCTCCATCTGCAGCCAACAGTCTTTCTTCGGAATTATACTGAACGGGTCGATCCTCCCCTCCCGTTTGTTTTAGAAACTTTTCTTAAGGTCTCCTCGCCAAGAGCTCCCCGGCGACGACAGAGGAACCAACCCGCCTGCTGTGGCGGGGCGGCTTTTTTGTTTCACAATAAGACCTGGACGATTATCCCTACCCTCGGTAGCTTACGAGTTTACGTCCATCCCTGGTCGGGTACAGTTTCCTTTCGATTTCTCCCTTGTAGCCGTTACCCGAATTCGCGCAAGTGTGTCCACACCCCCCAAACTGACTTGACGAGGAATCCATTCTCGCGAACAAACACAACCCCTACACACACCTAGGAGCACCCCTTCCTGCATATCCATACAAGACCCGAGTAGGCGGGTCGAGGTCCTACGAGGTACCCACTACTCGGAGTACCCTCCCAAAAGGAAAAAGATGTGTCTGTCAGGTTCGGTTCTTCTTAGTTGGGTTGGGCAGGTTCGACCAGAAATGCTATGCTTACACACAAGACTACCCCTCCTCCCGAAAGCTTCGCGGGGACTACTTTACGACGACGGACGACCGCCCGTAGGGGGTTTACTGCACAAGGCCCCTGCAGAGGAAAAGCTTTATCCCAGCGAATATAAGATGCTCAGCTCCGCACAACATAGGGATTGGCACGCTTTCGGGAAAAACATAGAATAGTAGAAGATCCAGCATGCGGAACACGGCGATCATTAGAAATTCACGAATTAGAGATGCTGTAATATACTCTTTCCCATAACTTCTCATACCAGACCAACCCACCAAAATGCAAATAGGGATCAGAAATGTGGTCAATATCACGAAGAATAAAGAGATACCGTCTATACCCAAAAAAAAATTGATGTTTTCATAAGGAAGCCATCGAAGGCTTTCCACAAATTGAGATTTGGCCGTAGAAGGATCGAATTGTATCCGAGGAACAGGAGAATACAAAAAAGTAATAAAAGAGGCACACAGACCAATCAATCGTATCAGTCGTATTCTTGAATTTGGAATGAAAAGAGGAGTAATGCTTCCTAGCACGGGACACAGAATAGGACCACTTAGATCAGAATAGCATTCACAGAAATGTTCTAACATAGAGTAGAATCGAACATTGAAGAGATTAGTTTACAACAGTAAAAAGATGGGCGCCTAATTCCAATACAATAGGGGTCTATCGGTGCAAGTCAGCTGAACACCGTGATTGATGAGTGGGTAGGTGGGTTAGGTGCACCTCTCGCCCAGTAAGAAATAATGAGGCTAGTCCCCACCCCTGGAAGTAGTGGGGCCCCCTTCCCGCGTATGCGCCTTTATTTCTTTCTATTTTTTTTTTTCCAATGGAGAATCTTTCTAAAAAAATCTCTCTGGCAACAATTCGTCGATTTCAATCCAAGGTGCACCTTGCCTTTTTTCAGGTAGCTTTGACGCCTATTCAGC
>NC_035073.1:115000-120000 GCF_025698485.1 Gossypium arboreum | reverse complement strand
AAAGCCCAGCAACTTGTTGGGAGTAAGGGCTGAAAAGAAAAGAGCTCTTTGTATAGGTTGGGTTTGCTGGTTTCCGGGAACATTCGACTCCACTAACAAAAAGATTCTTGGATTCCGTCCTTCCCCCTGCCTCGACCTTTGCTCCCGGTTCCGGGTCAATGGAACTGCCTCTGGTTTTTTCCCCTTTGATTCTCTTTTTTATCTTATTACCTGTCATCAAGCCGGATTTTAAAGTCAATTTAGAATAGACTCATCTCTAGGCTTCGCATCTTCATGAAAAAGACCCATGCCTCCGCTTATGGCTTTCATACCACCCATACGTGCTCTCCTTCTCTCGCCTCCCCCGCCATTGCCTTTGCATCGCAAAGAGAAAAAAAGGTCTATGCCGAAAGAGACAAGGGTGCTGTATGTATGTATAAGTCCAAAAGAGCTATGATGGCTCTCGAAATGGAATTGGAAGAGCAAGATGAACTAGGGCTAGCACATTAACAGGATATTCCATTTGTGATAGGGATGGCAGATAAACCAGATATGTAGGTTAGTTTTATCCTTCTCAAAGCAGTAATACCTATTAGTTAGTATGGTTGGGTAATTTTAAGTCTTACCTAGGTGTGCCGCTCGCCCGCAGGCGCGTATTAATACAAGAAGAGAGGCTTTCTTATCTTTTTTTTTTCATTTTTTAAGGAAAGTACTTTGAACCTAGCTAGGAGTCCTTCTATCTGGAGGTGGCTTCCGGCGCCCTATGCACGTAGCAATAAAGCAGACTAGGCCGACTTTTCGCGCAGGTGAAAAAGAAAATCCACCACTCGGGTCTTTAGACACTCGCCCTAATCAATAAGCGGGAGAGGGGAGGGAAGACGAGGAATAAAAAAGGACTTCGATTCAGGATAGAAGATCAGTGGAGCATGTTGGGTCAACTAGAAGCATCTCTTTGAAAACCATGGGTTTCATGCAATCGAATGCTATGTTGGCCTCTCTCTGTCCTTAGTAGTGGCCGTTGATAGTTCCTTCCGCCATAAAAGCCAAAATCAGTAAGATTATGCTGAGCAAAAGAAGGTGAACTAGAATCAATTCTCTCGAATTTCAGATATTTTTTACTTTGTCGTTTTTGAAGGGCATTTTCTACCCTATTTAGTAGGTTGGGCGGTGGGTGGGGAAGGAATGTTCCCTTCGGATGGATTCATTTTTCATCCTATCTTAAATGACCGACAAGACCAGACGCGTTGCTCCGGCCCAGTACGAGCCTCAGACAGAGCAGAGCCCTACGTTTGCTGCCGAGAAGAAGGGGCCGGGCCTTCTTTGAATGTCCGGCATCCATCTTGATTTACTACTACATCTAGGGAAGCTCAGTTGGTAGCTAGTTCGTGACGTGCCGCTGCAGCTTCTTCCCCGTCGAGAGATGTCCCTTCTTCTTATCTCCAGCATCCTCCGCTCCGCTTTCAAGCTATCTCGAATCCCTGGCATCGACAACAAGACACAGCACAGGGGCAGATCAGCTTCACTGGGACCTGGAACAAGGGGGGCCAACCCAACCCCAAAAAGCATCTTTTTTCCCCTAGCAGGATCCCCAGAGACGAGATCTGGACCGCTTCCTTTTGTGCTGCTATTCCATGGTGGCATTCATTCAACCCACGGCTTTGGACCCGTGGTGAGTCCCCTGCTTGCTCTGAATTTGCTTTCCTTCTTGCCCCCTCCCAATTTTTCCCTTACCACTATCCAATAGAAAGCCTAACTCCCATATATGCTGTATGAATCGAATCAAAAGAGTGACATCCTCTATGGAGTTTTCCTTATGTTATGAGTAAGCCCTTCGCATTCGCGAATTCTATCTCTGAAAACATATTGAGTATGAGAAAACCCCATAGCGAAAGGCGCGGCTACTCTACCTCTGATCAAACATGAAACCCACCCATTGCTTTCAGAACCGGGCCGCCATGAGCGTGGAGTCAGGGGCCCGACCTTCTTCCGTTTAGCCTGAAGCACTAAGAGCTAGCTGTAAGCCTGGCCCCTTGCCTTAAGCAATAGGGATTCAATCCAGCCATAGGTTTTCCCAAAGGCTACCGTGTTACGATACGAAAGCTCAATACAGACAGAACCAGAAGAAAGAAAGGCACTTAGGGCAGGGTAAATGGTCCCTAAAGGGACGGGAAAAAACCCACTAGAAAGAACGGGAGGTCATCCAGGGTAGTCCACTTTATCCGTGACTCTGAGTAAAAGATTTCCGGGATCAAGAAACTCGCAAACAAATATGCTCGGCTGGACTCTTTTCTCGTATGTCCGGAAAATGTTGTTTCGATACAACTCAGCTTGCTGCATAGCCTTTATTTCTCGTCTAAACACTCCAGATCAGCACTTCCCTTTACTCCATAGGGCCGAAGCTTTACTAAGAAGGGCTTTTTTTATAGGGAGAGAGTAAGGGGGAATCAATCGCACTGATGCCCCTATGCTTTCTGCCTACTCGGACTGATTGGCTTAAGACCGGAATGCTTACCAATGCCGCTGATCTCCCACTTTCAGTAAGGGATGAGCATACGACAATCCTTGCAGCTAACTAATGGCAAGGTCCGGAAATAAAGAGTTTTGAAGGGAATTGCCTTCATTAAGGAAGCGAACAAGCATCGATCTATTTAAGGCGCCCTTCCACCAAGCGTTAAGTGCTACACGAGAGTACAGCTAACCTAAGCGCCCACGAAGAGAGATTTTAAATACTGAAAAAAGTAGGTAGTAGGCCTTCAACCAACCTACTTTAGTTTTTTTCTTGCGCGCTTGACCATGCTTCCTCGGAAAAGGAGAAAGAATCTTGCATCTATCTCGAGTTGCTCCCTTGAACGATCTATTCCTGGTTTTGTGACGTCGAGTTTGCTCTATTCTCTTAGCTCGGGCTCCTATCAAGCTTCGCTTCGCGCATGATAGCGGCATTATTGGGGAAGGAGGTCGCTCACTAGTGCACCTCACCCAAGGTTCACGTCGCTAGGTCAATTCATGCTTCGACACACTCTTCTATCCATCTATCAAGAAGTCCCTGAAAAGTTTCCCGCCCTACTCCACAAACTTCCATTACTTCGGTTCCAGTCTTGGAGACCTACATATCGACCGGGAGCCCCTCCAGTCTTATTTTTCCGGGGTCACTTTTTTATTTACTTGGACCTACACACTACCGAAAATAAGGATTGATGTGTCTATTCTTAGGAAGTCTCCTTCTCAATAAATTGGATATTGCCTTCTTTATTCACGAAGATCATACCCCCAGAGCAGTCAATTGGAGAGCCCCCTAGAAAATGGGGATTAAGTTGGGCTTGTTTGCAAGAGATTCGAAAAAAAGAGATAGGGATTGTCTTCTGCGAATGTCTAGTAAGCATTTATCCTTCTCTAACCCCTCGGAAAAGAAGGAGAATAGCTTTATCCCGTCCCCCATATGCCCTTCGTTCTCCTGTTGTATGGATGTCTGTTTTCCCTCTTAAGTCCCTTCAATGCTGTCGCATTGTTGCCCCTTTCGCTATGGTCCTACCGTTTTATTCAGGCCTTTCCTTATGAACCGATGGTTTCATGATTCGGGTTGCTCCTTGAGTTCAATGTTTTCGAGCGTCAAAGCACCTAACTATACCTACACCATGCACTCCGCCGGTAAGCAGCCCGGGCATGAAACCGCATTTGGAAGCATATGTGTGCCACTTTGGCACGAGATTTCAGCTCTACTTTCATGGTTCCACTGTTCGTCGAGATCCCTTGAGTGCTATTAAATGGCACGTATGTTAAGCTTTGCTTTCGAATGAGGAAAGAGTTAATTGCCACGTGGAAAGTCTGACTGAGCGTCCCCTCTTGTGCCCGAATCTTCTCGGCTGAATCGTTGAGTGCCCCATGAGACGAGAGGTTCGATTCTTTCCCTCTTTTCTGAGCGACCTTGCTCTTCTCTCTGGACCCATATAAGTGAAGAGATACCAGGAATCTCTAAGGAAGCACGCCACCCTGCGACCTCAGACCCTATCTGCCCGCTACAGATGCTTGCTATGCGCTAGCCTATCCCGCATATGAGACGGATTGCTCCTTTCTTCTAGCCTCACCTCCCCTATCGCTTACCGTTAACTGCTACTGCTGCTCTCGTTGATACTATTAAGAGATAACTGGCACAGATTGATTCCTTCTCAGATCCAAACACTCAACCTTCGCCTGCCTTTCACTCCTTTTTTTTCTCTTAATAGAAAAAATTCTAGCTACCTTTCTCTAGCTTCTGGAGGAGGAGCTAGAGAAAGGGTCCCTTGCTCAGTAGTTTCGAGGTCGTCCAAGTTTTGAAAAAAGCTGTGGCTAGCAGTTGGACTATTCAATGTTGACTCCGGGTTCTCAACAACTCCTATATAGTCCGCTGCGTGCATGAATGACAGCCTGTCATCATCGTATCGTCAATGTGACCAGAGTCAAACTCCGCCGTTGACCAGGGATTGTGTGCCCTAGTAGGGGAAAACAAAGGTCCGATAATAAGCACAGAAAGGGAGGGAAATAGACCTTCGCGCAGGTATAGAGTCAGCCCGGGTCTCGCTTTCCCTAACACAAACTACCCCTCACGGAAACCATCTTATCTACAAGGCGATTATGAACAAGATGCCTTACCATTGTCCGCAGCAGTCCGTAGGGGGGGGACTGGACTGGGAAAGGAAAAGCGGGTCCCCTTATTCACCATAGCACCTAAGGGGCAAGTTATAGGGTAAATAAGGCCAAGAAAAAATAGAAAGAAACTCCGTTTTGCTTGTATGACCGAAAAAAAAGTACTCCTATTGAATCGATCTCTTGCATCCAAAGTCTCTTTTTGTCGGGAGGCACCCATCTTCGTAAAGGCTGTGGCATCTATCGAATTATCTTTCTCACCGGCTCGAGAAATCCGATTCAAGGGAATCCTCAATCGAGGCTTAGATTCCATTATCTTATGTTCAGTTATAGAGGCTCATCTTTCATTGATAGGAATGCGGGTATTTTACCCGCACTTGGCATTCCAGACTTTTCTTGCA
>NC_035073.1:92500-110000 GCF_025698485.1 Gossypium arboreum | reverse complement strand
GCTAGGCCGCTGTCCCAAGACCGCTTTCCCAATAGGCAACGGAGCGGAACGAGAAGGAATGAATGCAAGCAGGTCAAGTACACCCCAGGGGAAGAGAATCCGGTTAACATAAAGTCTAAAAAAGAAGAAGATCCTTTGAGAGATCTCATGAAAGCAGGAAATGACCAAATACGAGATTGAAATAGAGGGAGGGATCAAGCAGGCATCGCCGAAGATAGGGATTTGAAAAAGAGATGAAGAATCCCGCCCTGACTGAAGAGAATGGTCTCGAAGGAGGAGAAAGGATATCGAAACTCCGAAAGTAGTACTTCACTTCCACATCTAGATCTAGGAAATTGGAAGCTACATCCATCTCATTGAGTATGGATCCGAGTTCCCCAGAGGCTAGCAATCAAGCAGAAATGAATGGTATCAGGTGGAAGGACAGACCCACCATACAGTGTAGTTCGCAGCTAAAGGCACAAAAGGAAAGAGAAAAAGAGTTAAGCCGCTTGACCTCAAATTGGCGAGGAATTCAAGGAATCATAGGCGCGGAAGGCCAATGAACATCGGCTTCAGACCTTAACCTTAGACGTACCGTACTTCCTCAAGATGAACCTGCTGTAGAGATGATCCAAGAAGTTCCGAGCCTTTTTGGTCGCGAGGCAATGACCAAGAGAAGCTCATCGTCCAGGAGACGAAAGCACTCTACTTCCCGCTTAGAGCATGAAAGGGTCCGGAATCATAGGATCGGAACGAGCTTTCTCTCCAATCCACTTGGCGAAAGACATCCCATCCCAGGGAAAAAGAAAGCAAGTCAGACTGAGTTCAATTAGTCCCGTCCTTCCTTCAGGGAATGGTGGGAGGTATAACATTCGATTCTTTCTCTCCTCGGGCAAGAAGGGAAGCCGCTTCACTGATTGAGTTGATGAGCGAAGCCACTTGACCGATGAGGTGAAGGAGTGAGAACTCTTACTATAACAGATACACGAGCCCATCTATTAGAAAAGCTATTTCTTGAGTAGCCAGAATAGTCTGTAGCGAGAAGCGTTCCTCATAGGCCAGCCAGGAGCTACAAGCAACTAGAGCGCAGCGATAAGAGCGGGGACACTCATTAGATTAGTGCTCCCCTTCGATCTATCATGGATTAGGGGGAGAAGCAAGCCGCCCTTGTCGAAAGAAAGACAGATTTCCACTTGCTTCAGACGTAGGGAACTGAAGGTCTAGCTTACGAAGGTTGCCGCCGCAGTTTGTCTCAAGAGGGGGCCGCTGAACGACTGAAAGCCCAACCCGAAAAAGGAGTTGCAGTGCTTTTGATTCTTCCTATAATATGTTATACCAGTCGCCTTCTCGAAGTGCCTTATAAACCTATTCACTCAAATAACCTGATCACCGATTAGTGGCCGGGCTCATCCTTGCATCGTCTGTACTTAACAGTTCCCTTTAGTGTAGTTTCTCGGAGATATCTGGATTCTTTTTTTTAATAAAAGAAGAGTCTGGGACGAAAGAGAAGAAAAAAGGGAAGAAAGATCTACGCTACGAAAAGGAGCGAGCGGAGAGAGCATAAAGAGCTATAAGGTACGAGCTTAGAGCCTTGCGTCACTCTGGTATGCTAATCACTTCGTTGTACGACTCTGGAACGGTAGTCGCTTAGTGCGACAGCACTATGGGATGCAAAGAAGCTTCGTCACCCTTCTGTAGTTGCTTGTAGTTTTCTTTTTTTCGTCGAGATTGGGTTGGTCATCAGTGTACTTTCTTGCTTGATGTAGTTGCTTATCCTTCAATCCCATCTGTCTATTAGTGAAAGTGGAATCCTCTCCTGTGCAATCAATCTTGGGAGATACTCTTTTGATTTAATGAGACAGATAAAGAAAGGAAAGGAATAAGGCTTTCCCCTCTAAATGGCTGTTAGATTGGTTAGGGGCTCAAAATTACATATATAGGTGTAGAGTACATACCTTAGTCCCCTCCTCCCATATTTTTGTTGCGGGGAAAACCCCCGCGCCCAATATAAATATAGATTTAAAAGACTGACTGCCATCGCAGGTGGTCGGCGGAGCTTAAGTGATTAGCATTTCAAATGCACAAGGATCTAATTCTACTCAAAACAGTTAAATCTTTTTGTGAAATAGCTGTGGGGGAACTGGAGCTCCAACTAAAGTACGACACAGGTTCTCCGGAAAAAGTAAGCAACCCCCTATATGAGTCCACAAAGGACCTCCTGCATAGTGCTCTCCGAAAGGGCATAGCCAAAATTTTGGAAAAACAAAACTTGGCGCTCCCCGAGAAAATGACCCATTCTGAGCTAGTTGATAAATTAATTGATACGCAAGTGGTAGATCAATTTATTGTGGAACCTCCTGATCTAATGCGTATATACAATCTTTTGGAAGATCTTATTCTGTATGATGTGTCGAGTTCTTGCTTTCATACATTGTTAACCCTATTATCGGTCAGTTAGTAATCGGCGAGCCTCAGTAGCTGGCACCCTTTATCATTTTTTTTCCGGTATGCCGCTCCGCGAGCAAGGAGTTCCATGGACGAGCGGAGCGAAAACAAAGCAGGGGGAATTCCTCGTTGGGGGAAATCCTTTGATTGCGTATTGAATATAGATCCATGTCTTTCTTGTTCCACTAGCTAGGACAAAATGATCACATGTCCGTTTCGTTATTACAACCTTTTTTTTTGATGTCAAAGACCAGAAGCTACGCGAAAATTCTCATTGGATCTCGGTTGTTCTTAACAGCGATGGCTATTTATTTAAGTCTTCGGGTAGCACCACTAGATCTTCAACAAGGTGGAAATTCTCGTATTCCGTATGTACATGTTCCTGCGGCTCGGATGAGTATTCTTGTTTATATCGCTACGGCTATAAACACTTTCTTGTTCTTATTAACAAAGCATCCTCTTTTTCTTCGCTCTTCCGGAACCAGTATAGAAATTGGTGCTTTTTTTACGTTGTTTACCTTAGTTACTGGGGGGTTTCGGGGAAGACCTATGTGGGGCACCTTTTGGGTGTGGGATGCTCGTTTAACCTCAGTATTCATCTCGTTCCTTATTTACCTGGGTGCACTGCGTTTTCAAAAGCTTCCTGTCGAACCGGCTTCTATTTCAATCTGTGTTGGACCGATCGATATACCAATAATCAAGTCTTCAGTCAACTGGTGGAATACATCGCATCAACCTGGGAGCATTAGCCGATCTGGTACATCAATACATGTTCCTATGCCCATTCCAATCTTGTCTAACTTTGCAAACTTCCCCTTCTCAACTTGTATCTTGTTTGTTCTGGAAACACGTCTTCCTATTCCATCTTTTCTCGAATCCCCTTTAACGGAAGAAATAGAAGCTCGAGAAGGAATACCAAAACCTAGTTCACTCGCTGAGTCTTTTTGCATCCATGGCTGAATGGTTAAAGCGCCCAACCTATACCAACCTAATAAAGAGGCAAATTCGTAGGTTCGATTCCTGCTGGATGCACTTGGAACGTTTAGTTCAATTGCTGCTCACGAAATTGTTACATATAGCTCGCCCTTATAGCTTATGGGGCACTTCACTCGCTCAACACTCGTTCTTCACTCGCTAGAGAAAGAAAAAGTATAGATGACTGAAAATCCCGCTTAGAGATCGCAACTATAGTGGAGAGAAAATAAGTATAAGCAGGCACTAAAGGGGAAGCTTAGAGACGGAATTCAAATATAAGAATAGAGGAGTACGTGGGGGGTGAAGTAAAGATAACTCTAGCAATATAGACCGGGCCTGCTTCCCATTCATTCTTTTATAAGAATGCTCTTCGGCTGGTCAATAGGGCGCATCGCTTTTGCTTCTGTAATAGAGGCGCTGTAATAGGCGCGCTTAGCTAACGAATAAAAACCTTGGTCCGCTTTCATTGGTCTAGCCCGGTCATTGCTTATCTCTTTCTTCTCTATCGGTGAATTGGGGGCAAGAGTGCTTGAAGAGAGAGCTACCCGAAGGAGGAGCAGTATACGCAAGGTCTAAGCCTTACATAGTTGTCTTTGTCTCCTCGGTACCCCCTCCCCCTTATCCTTCCTTCCTCTGTAATAGCTGCCTTGCTAGCGAAGGGTCTTCCAAGCCCTGAGCGAGCTGAGTGCTTAGCACTGAATTAATAGCACCACTTCTACCACTTGCATAGCATATCGGTAGTAGCTACAAGACAAAAAACTAACTCAAGAACGCAAGAGAAGTGCTTTTTAAAAGGTAGAGCTACAAGAAAGCATCTACTAAGCTAACCATCTAATCTAAGCAGTAGCATCTCAACTCAAGGAATAGCTTTCCCGCAAGAGGAAAGAGCATCTATCTACACAGTTAGCTGCCCCTACTTTGGGATATTGCCTTAGCTAGGTTGGCTCCTAGGCTAAAGCAACTGTACAAGAGGCAATGTTATCAGCGATGCCTCGCAGCATGGAATGTTATTTCCTCTTCCTCTGGGCTCTGGAATGGAAGAATTGGTTCAGCATCAACCCCGGGATTCTTTCCCCGACTACAAGAAAGGAAAGCCTTGCCTGCTTCGTCTTTGGTTTGGCATTCTAAGGAGCAACAACTTCCCCGTAGGCTCGATTCGGTTCCATCCTATACCTTCTATCCTACCTACGTCTTATCATTCGGAATCGCATTCTATCACACTGGTGGTACTTCTTGTTAAATTAAAAGATTGGATTAGTCTTTTTCTGTATCCACCCGCCACCCCTGTGTGAGAGTGATTAAATATCAATAGGGGAGCCCACTAATAAGGAAGTTGCTTATTGGAAAAGCCTTTTCGCTGCCAAGCTTTTATCTTATTTGGTCGGGCAAGAATCCATCTCGGTTTAAGAATTCACCCAATTGGGACATCCATTCAAAACTTGAAACCATTACCAACGAAAAAAGAAGGTGTTAGAAAGGGGCTTCGAAAGAACTCTTTCAAGAGGAAGGATGCAGCGAGCGAGCCTGTTAAGCTGCGATTGAGCTTAAGTCTTTCCAAAAAGGGTCACTTTATTGATAAGTTCCCATAATACCTTTCTCATCGATAATTTACAACAACTTCAACTGATGCCCACGCCAAACGAGATAACTCAGTTGGCTTAGGATTCGTAATGATCTGGAACATCGGTTCCAGTCTTCTTCTTTCCTCACCCGATTCCTTCCTTGGCTGTTATTTGCATATAACTAGCTAATGCTGCTGGGAATGCCCTTGGTGGATTCGCACTTCTCTTGGTGGAGTAACTTGCTTACAGTGCTTTAGGGCTCTCTCCACACAGGGCGGGCGGCGTGAATCCTATATATGCCTATATAATGATATGGAAGGGGATTGTCAAGTGGAAAAAGACCATTCGATTCATCTTGACCGGATCACATAGCGTTAGCGGAGCGGTAAACTTCGCAGCAGGAGCAGTCTTTTACATTAGTACGGATAAACCGCGTTCACGTGGTCGAATAGAAACCTTGCTGCTCGCTCAACGCGCGTTAATTACTCCTCTATCGCGCTTGTGGAGCCTTTTTGAGTTGAGTGCAGCAAGAGCTCTGCCGTTAGGCTAATTCCTGAGTAGGGAGGCTGTGGCGAGCGAAAGGGAATGTGGCACTTCTTACTTTATATGAGGAGGAGGTTGAATCAATAGCAATAGTAGACACGCTACGATCTTTGGCTCTTTGCTAGACAGGAGCAGTACAGGAAGCATCGAATGCCATGGTTCTTGTTACAGACTAGGCTGCAAGTGAGAGTGATAAAATCAGCTCAGCTGTGAATGCTGCCGATAGCCGATTTATTACCTGGAGTGTAAAAAAGGAGCATATTTATTTAATTGGAAGATTATTATACGATGATAGCACCAATTCAAGAAGCAGGGGCTAGGAGCTAATCATTATACGGATTTTTGGCGAGACCTTTCGAACAGATCTTCCTTCCGGGATAATCACTACTCGACGAGTTAAGCGAGACAAGGCCAATTGAAAGTCACAGCCGTTTGATAGCCCTTTTCGTAAGCTCCCTTATTCTCCTAATAGTGATTTACCCGATTATACTAAGGCGAAGTCTTCCCACCCTTTGTCAAAAAAGGTAAGTGTCCGTCCATAAATACCTAGCTAGCATCGAAGAGCATTCATTCCGTATCCTCACTTATCCTATCCTACGTTCTTTCCGTTTTCGAAACTCAAGAAAAGAAAAAGAATCAAGCTAGCGCCAAGCAAAGAGAAGTGCACAGAGAGAGCTTTCAAGTCTTGATGTCAGATCGAAAGCCTCCGGAATTTGAAGAGGAAAATCCTGTCACCCCTAGTGGGAAGTAGGCTCTATTAGGCATTCTTGGGTCTACAATCTCACTAGAAGAATTCCGAGAGCAAGCATTCAAGGCTCTTCTATCTTGACTTGAAAGCTAGTAAACGTCAAGTGAAATAGGAGCTCTCTTCTACCGCACCGGTTACCGATTTTCGTGAAAAAGGGCTTATGAAGGATTGACCGAAGTAACTTTCTCTACCACTTAGGCGAGCCAGCTATCGTTCGAGCTCTTTTCCTGAAGCGATTCCCCTTGCTTGTAGCTTGTAAGTAAGAGGTGGGTTATTCAACCAATTGATGAGAGTCAGTTACAGGATGGATACTACGCGCCAACTGCTGAAAGGACCAAATCAAAAGCATTTTCTCTAAAAACTGAACCAAGGGCACCGCTTTCTAGGATTCTTAGTCGAGTTAGTTCAACTGATTCTTCATCCCCGAAGTAAGCACACTTTCCCAAGCTTGAAGCAGGAAAAAAATGAAGGCCATAATAAAGGGCTCTGGCTATAAGGCAGAACTCTTTACTTTATTTAGTGGCCACTTCCTATTAAGATAAGGTTTCCCATCCGAAGTCTTTGCTGCTGTTAAAGGATTTGTTGCTTTCGCTACGCCCCTTTTTCAACAAGTTCAAATAGGGTGCCATGGATACCCAAGCCCGAAATCGATTTCTCTGATGAATTGGTACACGCGCCCTTTCTGATGATAAAAGTGATCTTCAAGCCATGCTTTGGTTGAGTTGAGGTTTTGACTCCTTTTTTATCCCCAATAGTGCATCTATATCATGAGATGCTTCTGCAGTGCCCCTCCGCTGATTCCAAATTGTTGGCTTCAACTTCATGAGATTCACATTTGGTGTACCAGACTGGGAGCTTTAGATTGAGCATTGATATAGAAAGATCCGAAGACATGAAGCTAACACCTGGCACCGAAAATAAAGTTTGGAGGGAGGGGTGAATATTGCAGGATGTAACCATCTTGAAGGAAAGACTCTTTTCCAGTAGTCTCCTCAGGGATTCTCTTAATAAATTCCATCACCTCACAAGGAAGCAACGATCGAGTGAATACCATATCTTTCTGATAAATCCCAGAAAACATCTCTTCTTAGTCTTGATCTTGACGGTATCCAAGAAAGAAGCACCATCTGTTGTTGTAACCCCTCCCCAATATAAATTTGTGAAGCCTCCTCACAAGATGAAAAAAATCATTTAGCCCCGGTTTGAAACTTTTTCTTTTTCAGTTTTAAGTACTGAACATGGCAAGCTCAACATCCGCTTCAATTCATTGGTATGAGCAATGACCTCCACATTTTCCAAGTTAAGAAGTTTCACAAGATTCAAATTGACCAAATTAGAGGGGTCCATCAAGGGAGGGATAGGGCAGTCACTTTCTTTCCTGTCGATCGTCCGTCCTTCCATCTTAGTTCTTTCCCCTGCAGAGGATACCCAAAGGAGATCAGTTCAGTATGCCCATATAAATTCAATTCATGATGATTAAGGTTTTATCATGCGAAGAAAGCAGCTAAACTAGCTATTGTATGCTAGAATTAAAAAAATATCTGAGATTAGAGCATACGCAAGACACAACACAAAAAATCATTGACATTGACTTTCGTTCTTAAAACGAAGAACAATGGATTGGAAAAAATCTGGAGAGGTGAGAGGAATGAAAACGACTCCCAATAAGCCGGATGGATAGGATCGAGCATTTGTCCTTCTTTTTGTGTTTGAGAGTGCAGGCTCATTGGAGAGTTGGATGGTCACAAATGGAAGTGTTTGAAGCTCGAGGTTTATATGCTTGTAGGAAGGAAAGCCGGATGCTTGACCACGAGAGAAGTTTATTTTGCCGAATCGGAGGATGTAATAGCAAAGTCTGCTATTATTGCCTAAATGAAGAGTAGGTTAAGTAGGCCAAGAGGGGTTTCCAGGTGGATCAATCTTTCTCTCAGAATGTCAGAGAAAGAAAAAGAAGAAGAGAGCTGACTTAGCCTCAAGACTCTATTGAAGAGCAGGGTCGAAGAAAGTAGAAGAGGTCAACCTATACTGATTCATAATATAAGGCTTTCACTATTCCAGTAGAAGCTGATTAAATCAAAAGGGATTCTTCCATAGCAGGAAATGTGATACCAGCTGATTCAACCGCCAGAGCCAGAGGTTCAATAGAGACTGCTTTGACTTATGTTATGAGATGATATTTTTTTGACTTTATTTCAGTCAATTTCGAGGCAGAACGTGCTCCTGCCGTGTCAGAAGGACTTTCCCCGCTACAAGAATGGTTGAAGATAGGGTCCCGGTTCAAAGCTTTCTTTGTGGAAGGGCTCCCTAGATTAGCGAGAACACGAAAAATTAGAGTCTTTCAGAGTCTTCTCCATCCGCGTTTCTACTTATAATAGAAGTGGCAATCTTTCTAGCGCCTGAGGCAAAAGTAAAGAGAAAAAAAAAGAAGCAAGACTGGTCTTTGCCAGAAAGTCGGGCATCCTGGATCTATGGGGACATCAAGATCAAGTCGTCCAGTAAGCGCTTAGTTTAGTGGCCAAAAAACCTCTTCTAAGAGCAAGCGTCAGCTTTGGTTTCGCTGGTTAGGTTTTTTGTCTTTCTTCAACCTTGCCTTGAAACGGAAGGCACTACAACTATCTCTTTTCTTTATTTGGTTGAAAGCTTTGCCGAGAACTAGACTACCATAGGAATCCTTCCGGAGAGGGGAAACCCTACCTTATAAAGAGAAGAGCGTGATGGGGCCCTGTTAACGGGGTTGAGTAGCCTTTCCAAGGAGTCTCATAGCCGATCTCCATCACTAAGGAAGAGCTTTTGACTAGCCTAGCTTTCACTAAAGAGCTAAAGAGGCGAACTCCATTCAATAAGCTAAAGATCGAGCTTTGAGTTTTGAGAAAGATGGTTTGGTACCCGTACAAACAGTTTTGATTGAATCTGAGCCCCTACTGCCTACTGCTATTACACAAGCTGGTGTAGAAGAAGTTTTTCTTTAGATCCATCTATGGTAGAGAGAGCCGGCCTCTGGCTGTGATTCCACCTCAAGCTGCAATTTTCTTTTAACTGAAGCCTTCTTCCTCAACAACCTTCTCCTCTGGGTCCTGGATAGCTTCGGTGACTGGACTTCTACAGATGTTCCGTTCCCTCTGCAGGCTTTTTCTCAGACTTGGACTTCTTTACCACAGGCACCCATTGACCAACTGGTGGCACAGGTACTTTCACCGTCTTTTTCTTCTGTGTCAGTGTGGTTCATTCGTTAATCATATCCCAATCCTTCTATCAGTTACAAGATCGAAAATCATGCTTGCTTTTAAATCCAAGTTAGATGAAAGGAATCGGGCAATCGAGATTAGTCCTGGTGAACCTCGAGAATTGCATAAGAGAGGTCTCTTCTTTCCTGCTCGGCGAATAAGCCTTCTCCCGCAGCAAGAACTTAGTTTTTCGCTTTGCACCTTCCTTCAGGTGGTGAAGTGCCTTGCATTTGTGTGTGACGAACGATATGCGATATAAAGGATCTTGTCTCATTTGAAGTTGGTCTAACTGGCCCCGCTTTTAGGCTGGTATTCCATTCTGCCTTTGTCTTGCTCTAAGCCTTCAATTAGGTACCTCTCTTTGTCCGAAGTCCGTAAGCAGCTTTCCAACCCTCTCTTAGTCTTCTAGCAGTCGAGGGAGTCCATTCGTTCATTTCTTTGGAGTGAATGTGAGTTCTAGTCCCACAGCTCTTAGTCCTACCGCTTTCCATTAGCTGTCTGTGCTTTCGGGTTGAGTCCCATTGCCCTAGCGAAAGAGTCTGGTTCGCTGCCTCTTCCTTGATCCTTTGAAACTCTTGAAGTGAAGTAAGGGGACATCCACTATGATATTTGGTCTGTAGCCTTCTAATCGGCTAGGGCAGAATTCCTTTCAAAGCTTGAATCCGCTCTTTCCATTCCTAGTGTGTTATAAAGTCTTCCATTAGCTAATCAATCGGCTAAGTTTCCATCTTTTTTTTCTTAAGGGGAGGTCGAGGAAGAAGTAGGTTGTAGTGCTTTTCTAAGTCCCGCAGTTTCCCCTTGTGTCTAAGTGGATTCTGACCTATCTTTGTTAGAGCGAGGTCCTGGTGATACGGGTCTTTCGCCATTTGCGATCATTTCTTGTAGAAAGCGGAAATTCCTTTTTACTTTAACCTGTGTAATCGGCCCCGCTTTTAGGGCCAGTAGTAACTTACCTTCCGTAAATTATGTAAAGAAAAAAAGCTCTTGGTCCGCCTTCGATTGGTCCCTCAGTTTCAGTTGGTGTGGAAGGGAAGCCCCAGTAGCCTATGGTTTATAGTAGTAAGCGGCTATTTCCTTTGTTGAGAATTGAAACCTCTTCAATGGAAAAATTGTCAGGTAGTGCAGTTCCTAAAGTGGGTGAAGCCTTGCCCAGTAGCATATAGATATGGAAGCTACCCTTGGCTTCCTTTGTTGGGACCCTGGGGAGGAGTCAGTTATGCCCCCTTTTGGTCCGGAGGCAGTTTGGTGAAAAACAGTTTGTCCCTACGACACACGAGCTGAGTGAACTGGAATTTTCATACAAAGACAAAGGAGCCATAGCCTTAGTAAAGGAAATAGCGGAGGCTTGGAAGCAGGTACACCGGGGCACGCCCGGAATTTTTACAGATGCAACTAGCGAAGGCTATAGACTGTGAGAAGGATTTGCTGCGATAGACATATTTAACCGAGTGTCGGACTCCTAAATCAAGAAAGGGGCGCATCGGTTTGTTTACTTAAAAAGTAAGCAGGCGAAGAACTTTGATTATCATATAAAAGAGTTACGGAATTTCTAGAGATTCAGCCCCTAGAGACTAGCTAGCCTTCCTTGGCTTGGGTGGATTGCTTTGAATAGAAATGCTTTCTCTGGTTCACTGAGGTAGTTCGACTAGCTGGAACGTAGCGAAGGTTCAGGTTCAGTTGCTTTTCCAGGGAAGGACGCTTAATTTTGATTAGTCGTCCTATCGTAACTAAATAAGTCGTAGATCCCGAGTGCCACCGATATAGCTCTTGGGGGGCTAGTAGAAGGGCTTGATCCCACACCGGTGAAAGGCAGACGTGGAACTCAAAATTTCGGGAGTTCTTTTTCAAGTATTGGCGTACAATAATTGATAAGGGCTAACGAGTTCTCACAGTTAGGCAAGTACTTTCACAGGTCCGATAGGAAAATAGAGCCGATATATCCGATCTTCGATCCTTCCCAAAAAAGAGCTATCAAAGGGGAATGAAAGTATCAAGTAAAGGGGCAAGAAAAACTATAATATAGTTTTTCGAATCAAATAAAACTTTATTAAAAAATATATATATATAATTTTTTAATAATATATAAATCTAAATTTCATAAATATTCTAATTGAAAACTCTTTGAGATCACTCCACTCTCTCTAGACAACGGATTTCTTCGACGTGTGTATCTTACTCTCATCTCAAAACCCAACCTCAGAAAAACAGCAGGCTTTCCCTTCATTTGTTTGTGCCCTTCCCTTTGATTGAGTCTTTTTAAAAGACCCAACAGATCCCCCAAGGGGCGTGTCTAACTACCTCATAGATAGCATCCACAAGACACTGAATTAGCCTAGAAATGGATGCATCTTATTGCTATCTCTCACCGACCTTTCGGTCCCCGGTTTCACTGGAAAATGGGAAGGTCACAAACCGCCCTCTACAGTTGCAAATGTGAAACAGTGCTAAAGCAGGACCCGTGACTATGAAAAATGACTGCTCAATCGAGACTTGAGTCACCCTGGAGTAAGTCAAGCCACATACTCAACAACGTCTCTGTCTGAACTGTGGAATTCTTAAATCTAAAATCGAAACACACTCTAATAACTTCAAACACTGGATCTGCAGATCAACGTGTATTCAAAAATTATGGTCTTCTTCAATCAGGTTCTCAAACCAATCCAATCAGGGAACTTCCAACAAAGACCAAACGATTTAATCCCAAACTCTTTCTGGCGGAACCCTCTGAATTTTTGCGAAATTTTAAAACTTATTGTATTGTTTTGTTTCAAAGCGGCGAAACCTCGAGATACTTTTCACTTGTCTTCCGCGAGTCTGAGACCTTACTTCTTCGACTACTCGACTTTTGCAAGTCCTTATCTCGAAAAAATTTCCTAAAAGTCTCAGAGTCTATTCTAAAAAAAAATCCACCAATAGCCCTATAATGGATTGAGTTACATAGTGCCACCCAGGGTTGGAACCCACTTTAAAGTAGTTTATATGCACGCATGCATGTGTCATCACCTCATTGGTCGGAGATCCAAAGGTCCATAAAAAAAAAGATTCTTCTTTTTTTTTTTTTATATATATTTATAATTATTATATTAGTTTTTCTTAGAAGAGGTACGCTCCCTAGAAGATTTTCTCGGGGCTGTTCACTTTCACTTGGTCGCCTGGTATCTTGAAACCTCTTTGCTTGCGGGGGCAGGAGTGGAAACGTCTGAGAGAGCGCTTCGCGAAAGAATCGTGTGGCGCGGTGAAAGGTTTCCCGTTGGGGTTTCCGGCCTCCCTGGTCCTCACCTAATTGTGGAAGAGGGGAGGTGAGCTGAGTATCAACTCTCTCTCTCGCGCCTTTATTCAGCTTGTTCCTGTTCGTCTATTTTGGACGGGGTGGGCAGCCCACATACATGAAGAGAAGAAGAGAGGGGTGGGGTTCCTTGATATTAAGGTGTCAAGGCGGTCGAAGAAGGCCACAAGTGGAAGCAACCGATGCTTTGGTCATTCAGTTGACTCCTTGCTGCCAGTCCGTGCTTGCTGTCATGCTGGCAAAAGCAGGGGTTTCGGCCGGTTTTACCTACTATTGGATTTGAACCAATGACTCTCGCCGTATGAAAGCGATACTCTAACCGCTGAGTCAAGTAGGTCAAGCTGAGTCAAGTCAGAGAAGATAGACCCCTATAAGAAAAAGCCGCGCAACCAGAGTCCCACTTACTATACAAGGGGGGGCGGAGCGCTAAGAAAGAGAAAGCGTTATCACTATACGAAATGAAGCAGCGGCTAGCACGCTAAGATCAACCACTTGGAGAACGTGGAACCTTTCTTTCTCGGTCGTCTGTCTTAATATAAGTGGATTCCGATTCATGCGGTCGTTCTCTGCTGCATTGGTGTTTTCACTCTCCACTCTCCACCATAACAAAATGTTTCCACTATATCTCTCAGCAGTACTCAAAGGAAGTACGGCGGGTCCGAGTAGGAAAAAATGCACTAAGAAGTAAGGCATACAACAATGGATCAATTCATTCAACAAGATCCGTTCGGATTGGACCAGGGTGAATGGGATTATTGGTCTGACCTCTCGCTCGGATGGTTGACTCCCGCCGCCGACAGATGTCCCATGCCACGTTTCGTGAACTGCTATGCCCGAGAATGAATGAATTGTGATGTGATATAGCGCCGAATAAGCCACTGCTCTATTCCCGACTCGAAATCTATAAAGGACTTTAAGGGAGAGAAAATAGGGGGCCCTACACCATACATCCTGCTGCCTCGGGACGACTGCACGTTACATCATAGCAGCACGACCAAATGAAGGCGGAAACCTCTTGTATAGGTTGGGCGTTCCTGCGCACCCGGCATCCTGCAAGAAAGGGCCCCTTACTATAGTAAGGGGTCTTTTCTTGCTCGTTAGCGCTTTAGTTTTCAATAAGGACGTTTAGGCCCACACCCCTCCCATTCCATTTTTTTCTCTTCTATTCTTATACTCTTATATCATGAAAATTTTGTTAGCTTTATAAGTATAAGGAAGTCTTTCAAGCTGACTATTCATATTTGTCTTTTCATGTAAATATAGGGCATCTATGGAAATGGTTCAATTCAATCTTGTCTAAGGGGAAATTAGAGTGTAGGCTAAGTCAATCAATGTCTTGGTCCTCTTGACAAGACCCTTGTCAGTGAAGACCCTATTATAAGACAGATCAAAACACTTTGATACTAAGGACGGACCTCTTCCTTAGGTTTCATTCCTTTTCTTTTAGTGCTTGTACCTTATCTCGCATCCAGGAATGATTTCTCTTTGCCTTCAGGTGCGGAAGTGACTGCTTGGTGTGCGTGTGTCCTTGCAAGTTTTTCTATATTTCCAGTCTCAATAAAGGATGTTTTCGCTTCACACCTTGGGTGAGTTCCTAATTAGTCATGGTGCACGAGCGATCGTCATCTTCTTTTTTCTTGCCCCTAGTCAGGGACTAAATTAAGCTTTAATTATCCTAAGTCTTCAATTTTTTCCCTCTCTTTGTCCGAAGTCCGTCCAAGACCATCCTGCATTTCTGAGCTTTAAGTTTAAGTAATGTTTTAAGGAGTGAAAAGCCTTGCAATCAATCTTTATTTTCTGTTCGTGTAATATAAAAAAACCGAAATTTCTTCTTTCCGGGTTCTAACCATCCATTGCCACAGGGTCTTCTTGGGGGGTTCCACCTTTGACTAATTCGCCTAGTCGTCCCTCGTTTGATTCTTTCCATTCTCGTAATGAAGTGGGCCTTTTTTTTCATTGTTTTGTTTGAAGTAAAGGCTTGTTTATTGAGTCTAAGAGCCTACCCGAAGTAAATCCTTATCCTTCTTTTTATTGTTGTGTAAGTAAGCGCCTTGCCATCCTTCCATTCCTCCCTGTTGTATTCGAATCATTTCTTTTCGTAGATCGAGGGAAGGGTTTTTCGGCTCTATCACCATTTGGCCTATCTTCTTCCATTTTCTTTGTCTTGATAATTTCTAAGAGCTGACCCAGAAAAGACTGATTTTCCTTTATTCGTTGACCGAGTGTAAGAGGTTGTTGGAGTTTTATCCCCATTATCCTGAGGCACCGAGTCGATTTCCTTATTTTTTGAGAATGATGAGAGTCAGTGCCAGCGTGCTGCCGAGCCTGTGTCCGGAGTCAAGTCTTTTATTGTTCCGTGAGTGAGTTCAGTGACTGACGATGTTGGAAGTCTTTGATTGGTGTCTAATTACTGTGTAACTGGTGGAGAACCATTAGCGAGCGGCTAAGGGGCAAATTTACTTAACTTAATTGAAATCGTAGGTCTCGGATTCTATTCCGTCTTCTTTTTAGTTTATCAAGATCCGTACTCTGGCTATTCCCTCTCGTAGTCGATTCGGTATGTGTAGTCTTTACCCTAGTAAAAGACTTTGCATAAAATTCAAGTCCCACAGCTCTGAGTTCGTACGAAAACTTCAAACCCAGCTAAGTCTTTCCTTTGTTTCTGAAGGCATCTGCAATTGCGTTATCCTTCCTTGGCACATGAGTAATGCTGGCATCAGGGAAGCATTCGAATAGGCGTTGAGCTAGATCATGGTACATTGCAAGGCCTTCATACCGCACTTCATATTCCGTGGTCATTTGTTTGATGACCAATTCCGCGTTCCCGAAGATCTCAATATGACGGATCTTGAACTTCAAAGCTAGTTCCAGTCCCATAATCAAAGCTTCGTATTCAGCTGCATTATTGGTGCAGACCTTTCCTAGATAGAAGGAATAAGGGAGTATGTCCCTTCCTGATCTGAGAATACCGGGCTTTCTTTTCTCGGGGATAGCCGGTCGCTGAACTGCTAACTGAGCTCTTGAATGCTGAGCCTAGCGGAGTTGCCTGTGTGAGGCATTTAAATTTCCTTCCGATCCCGGGACTCTTTCTTTCGTAAATCTTTGGAGCGTATACCAGAGTGAATCTAAGCATTACTTTATGTGGGAACGTCGATCTATAAATCTTCCATCTCTAGCG
The DNA here is from genome assembly GCF_025698485.1 of Gossypium arboreum. NCBI lineage: Eukaryota > Viridiplantae > Streptophyta > Magnoliopsida > Malvales > Malvaceae > Gossypium > Gossypium arboreum. Next base: position 94,057 of record NC_035073.1, on the reverse strand, counting down.
TGGATGGATAAGGCTGAAGCTAGTCTTTTTCGTTGTGATGGATTGGATTCTGCAAGAAAGGCTATTCTTGCCTGCTCCGCTACTAAACTCACTTGCCCTAGGGACAGAATCAACTGCTTTATTATAAACTGCTAGTCTTAAGGGAGCTGCCTATTACTCGTTTGGATCGGTTGGCTCATCTGGATCGCCAAGCACTGATAAGAACTAGATATTGTTAGCGCGTTATCCACCACGTTAGAGTGAGTCTTACTACTGAAAGTCTGCCCTTTAACCCATTAGCTCCTTTGTAACCCTTCTATAGAACGCTTGTGGGGAAACCCCTTATGGAACTCGTCCTCGAACTGCTGATACACCTTTTGCCTTTGCCTTACCCGCTACGCCCCTTTATCAGTAGCAGCTGAGGGTGTTTAAAACCTTATCCTTCAAGTGAAAAGAAAAAAGGCCTCATCTCTTCCTCTAGGGATGGAGGTAGGCCCAGCCCACGCTTGTGCGGTGGGTTGCGCTTGTACACGACCTCATAAAAAAAAGAAAGGCTTAACACTTGAAAGTCCCCTTTTCCTGAAAATTCTTTCGAATTTTCAGCATCCTTTTAAAGGTAGGGGAATCGGGGTTACTCAACTCCCCGAGCATCCGTCGCAGAGGATGGAGCGAACCCTACGTAAGGGTGCGGTTCCTTCTCCTCCCTTCTTTGGGGACGAGTTTTTATTTCATAATAGAATATAGGATGGAGTCTCGCTCAGCCCTTTCTGTGCTCATATAATGTAGATTCGCTTGCCCGAATCGGCGGACTTCAGACCTCTATCTGACAAGAGTACCGTCGTGTTGTGGCACTTTATTTTATTTTGGCTCAGAAGGGTTCTGCCTCCTCTAACTCTCCCTGGGTACGGGTTTCCCTTCACTAGGATCCCTCGACTGTGGAATCCTTTCGATCTCTCTCTCCACTCTTTCAATGAGGCACTCTCCTCCTTTCCTTCCCTCTCTAGCTGGCTTGACCCTTGACTCCGCTACCGGAGAAGAGTCCTTGTGTCCCTAGCGCGGGTGATGCCTCTTCCATTAGTGCTCCTTCCTCCGATGCCTCCGCTCGGTCAACCGTCTCTGGAATTGCTGCCTTTTCTGGTTCTGCTTCCACTCCGCCCGCCACCAGTGGAAGCAAGCTAGCTCCCTATGTTGGTTGCCCCTTTCCCCTTTTCATACATAAAATAAGGTAAGCATTCAAGCCCCTCCAGAACCACCAGTTGAACCTCAGTTGAGAAGATCTACTAGAGAGCACCGGTCTTCCCAGAGATATTCTCCTCATGAGTATGTGATGATCACTGATGGGGGAGAACCAGAATGCTACCAAGAGGCTATGTCTCATGAGCACAAGGGAGAGTGGATAAAAGCTATGCCGGAAGAGAAAAAATCCTTGCATGAGAACCACACATTTGAGTTGGTGAAACTGCCTAACCTAAGGGCAAGAGAGCATTCAAAAACAAATGGGTGTTCAGGTTCATGAGAAGATTGAACTGACATAAGGTAAGCTCGATGTTTTGGGGAAAACGATTCATAAGATAAGAC
>NC_035073.1:47500-87500 GCF_025698485.1 Gossypium arboreum | reverse complement strand
TCGCCAATCCACATTGGATCGATTGCTACTCTAGGAAAATTGAAAAAGGGTGCTGCTTCGATTCGTTTGCTTTCCCTTTCTCACTCTGAAAGAAAGAAGAAAGCCTTGCTTTGCCTGCTTCCTTCCTCGCTAATTGAAAGCAAGACTCACACGTCTGCTTATGAATCTTATGGGTTCCTCACTTTTTCGGGGAATCGTTTTTCTCCGGTCCTTGCAGGGCCCTGCTCAAATAAAATAATATCTTGCTTGTTCATTACCATCTCCGTTCTTCTGCGATAAGAATGCTCCCAACGACTCGTTTGAGGCTGATGATATGTATAGCCGTAGCCTCCGGGCCGAGAAGAGAGCTTTCACTGGGGATTTCCTCAGTCTATACTGACTCTCTAACCGCTATCGACGAGGGGATGGTTAGACTGTCCTTCCCTAGCTTAAGGAAGCTAAGCGCGGGATATTCTATAGAGCAAGCCAGGTTCGAGTAAGCAGCGCCGTAAGCCTAAAGGGAGATGAGAAGTTTACTTGAAAAGCCATAGAGTAAGGAAGATGACTTTCAAAGGATATGTATCCCAGGTGCTATCTAATCCCTTGTTTCTAGCTTGTGTGCTAGAATAAGGATAAGCCTACCCTAAAACAGCCCTGTATGAGTAAGAAAATGAGTCTACCACCGCCTTGTAGTAATTAGTAAACCGGCTGTTGAAATAATGAGGGGCTAGCTTATTCGATACCTTTGGGGCATCATCTTCTTCGCTCCAAGAGAAGGCCACTATCCATCTGTCATCGGCTAATAGCACCAATACGGGTAGAGTACTTGGCTAGCCTAATTGCCGAGGATAAGTCGGCAGAGATTTCAACGTGGAATCGGTAGTGAAGCCAGTAATTGTCATCGAATGCTACCCCAGAGCCAATCCATAGAGCACTTCGGAATTCTCTTCTGTATCATCACTAAGCACGTTCCCCGTTCACCAATATTTACCGTCTCAGCATTTTCGAAGGGAAAGGATAGAGTTCCCCAACGTAACGGCGGCAGAGGTGCCTTCCGGTCAAAGCATAGTTCTTATCCCTTCTGGTAGCCAATCAGAATGAAAGCAGAGCTATCAGTGACATCAGCCTTGGAAACTGGTAACGATGAAGGAGAGGCTAGCTATAATCGCTTGCATGGGGCAATTCCAATTAACAAAGCTAATACAAAGTAGAAAGAGAGAGGTCGCAGAGAAATTACGAGAGAGAGCACAGCGCAAAGGAAGAATGCGACAGCAGGGCAATACCTCACCAAAAAACAAGCTAGCCATACCAAAGAAGCTAGCATAGCTAGCGAGACTAAATGCTTTAGAAATTGCCTCAAATAGCCAAGGTCGGTATAGAGCTTGCCAGCCAGCAAGCAAGCGAACAAAAAAGCCTCCTCCTCTCGGAAGGAATCAACCGATACTGATTCTGATAGGGCAAAGGACAGAGGAAAAGCAAAGAAAGCTAAAGATTTGGTGCGAGGAACATTGTTTAAAGCAAGATGTCCAGTAACAGATGCTGACAGCAAGCATTCCATCGATCAAACACCCATGCTTGGGAAGTCTCTCCTTTCTTTCTCTTACCTAGAAATGGAAAAAGACTTCAAACAAGTAGCTCGTGGAACATCTCCCACTTGCCCTTTTTTTCTCAATCTTATATCTCGGACTACGTCATGATCGGGCAGCCACGCAATGTATTTCACTCCTAGCGGTAGGAAGAGAGGTTCAGCGCAACATGTACACAGGCGCTAAAGCCCTTGTTTCGACCTCAACCTGATATTTTAATTTGATAAGCACTGGAAGAGATCTAAAAGCAAACATTCCATTGATTGAGCACCCATTCCTGTGTTTTATGATGATCCAACCTGCTATCTCAATGCATGGGATTTCCTTGGGGATACAAAGATTCACATAAAAAATAAGTAGTGAGACTTTAATGGCCTAGTACGACCAGACAGAAGCAGAATCATAGTCTTCCTCCAGGGATTGGTCATTCATGAGCCTTCCTTTCTTTACGAGATAAGGCCAAAATAATAAAGATAGGGCTAGCTAAGCAAAGTAAGATTGCACATTGAGAGGCTTCCCCAGTCAACATAGAGAAGGACAGTCGATAGAAGCTGAAAAGACTCAATCTAATACATTCCCCTTGGCCCTAGATTCCGTTTCTGAGGAAGGAGATAGGGATGCCTCAGTGGATTCATATCCTTGATTACGATGCAGAGGAGAGGGATCGATCGCACTTCTTCTATTCAATCTTCGTTATCTGGAACTGGTTCACAAATCATTTCCTTTTATGCGGTTCGGGAGGGCTGGGCTTCCTGCAACTGGTCCGTCCGGCTTTCTTGCCTGGAAGTGGAAAAACCTGACCGCTACGCGCCTGGCTTTAGTTAGTCCAATCCATATTCATATCGAGGGGTAGAAAAGAACTTGATATAAAAGAAGTGTTACGTGAAAGAAAGGAAAGTACTACAAAATGAGACGCATACACAAGGGAGACACTTCTAACTATACCTGAGCGGAAGAGCTCTTCAGTTTCGTTTTGCACCGACGACTGGAAAACGACTTCTGACAGTAATGATTTAGCATCCGATACTTTTTTTTACCCTTGCTTCGGCACGCTTTCACTCAGTATGGTACGCTACGGCTTGTTCGGTGCGCTAGTACCAGGCTTCCCGAAACCATTGATTGAATGTCTATCGCTTTAACATCCCTTGTTTTGAGAAAAAATCCGCTATTTTCATTGATTCTCCTTAATGAGCTGATGATACTTCCTGTCTTGCTTGAGTCAACTAGATCATTTCATTTTCATATATAGTATAGTGCATCTGTTCTTCGATAGTTTTGTGTTCGGGAATAAGATCAGAAGGAATAAAAACCTCTTTCTTTGTGCTTGCTTTGGCGTCCAAACAAAGTTCGCGTCTTGACGGGAAAAGGATTGACATCGAGTTCTAGCTTTTGAGATCAAAGGCTGGAGCCGCCCCGGCAGACTACGCAACTCTTGGAGGTTACGAGGTGACGGCATAGATTCACAATGGCTTTCACCTTAGCTGGATCAGCCCCAATTCCTCTCTCACTCACGATGAAAGCTAAGAGCTTGCTCGAAGACAGCCCAACTAGGGGATTTTACCTCTTTTTGTTGAATTGATTCAGGCGCTCAAAGGTAGACTCAAAAAGTCGCAAGATCATGCCGAGAAAGTCGAAAAGCCACAGGCTCTCGTTCATCTTACCGGTCTACAAGAAAGAAGGCAATGAGCAGTGAATGCCAGGTAGAGCAGCTTTATAGATAGGGTTAGTAAGGTAACAAGTGCTCTTCCTCGGGTGGTTTCCGCGAACTGATGTCTACGAGTGTTACGAGCCTTGAGTCTGCTCCAACCATCCCACCCAATCCTGAGTAGGCTCACAAGTTTCATTTTACCCTGATTTTCGTTCAGTTCTTCCTTTCCTTGGCTTACTGTCTTTCCTGATGGTGAATAGCCGCTCTTTGATTTGATAGAGGAAGTGACATCTAAGGGGAAATAAGAGATGGCATCGAAAAGGAGAAGGCAAAGGGACTAAGAAAGAGTGTCTCGAGAAGGGGCTTTGAGGGACGACTGATTGACCTTCGACGCAGGAAGCATCGAATTGCATTAGTGGGATAGCTTACTTAAATACTCCCCCAAGCCAGGAAAGCTAGTGCTCGTGAATGCGCTCCTTACATGCATATTCTAGTACCAGTCCTTACGCCGAGAAAAGAGTCCTTAGGCCCCATCTGAGAAGGAAAGCCTTAACGCCCTTGCTTTCGTAACCCGTGCTTGATGCAATAACCGCAACGAGAGTAAGCGCTGTTGGATAGAAGACCACGTAGCCTTGCTATGCTAAAGGAATGGATTTTACTCTTTAGGGAGTGCAGAATCTACTAGGGTTAACCTCTCTTTAGCCTATCTGTCCTCATGCTAGCCAATCTCTGGCAATTGGTCTATGGCAAAGGGTCATATTCAAGATGTGAACAAATCGGCTGTTATCGAATAGGTTCTTCTCTTTGCAAGTTCATCTTACTGTCTAGCTGTTTCAATCAAGGAAGAATTCCTTTTCCTGAGAGAGAATCCAGTAGCTGTACAACGGTTGCAAGCAAGCCAAGCCAGTGAGACCAGAGAGACTAGCTTGGGGGTTGTAGGCCTGTTCGCAGTGGTTTAGCCTTTTTTTTGAGGAAGGGATAGCTAGAGCAGAGCCCATTGATCACACGTTTTCGATTAACCTAACGGCGATCGCTGGACGGAGGGAATCCCATCTCGTTAATCAGTCAATCAATGCCCGCTTGCCTTGCCCCACCTTGTAAAGCCCGCCCTCTTTCATTGACTGACGAACTGAACTCTAAGCTCCGGTGGCAGCTCTTACTGCCAGGCTGTACTGAACTGAGCAGGACCTCCACCATGACTTGTTCACTTACATCACTGAAAGGACTACGCTTCCTTCCTTTCTGCCAGAACTGGCATTTCTCATTCCTTGCTTTACCGCCGAACTTGACTTAATGGATTGACTGATTGTTTAGGAAAAAAAACCTCCACTTTGGCAAGGTTTTGCAAAGCCTTCCCTATGCTAGCTTTCGTGCTCCCCTTTCCATGCCATCAAAAAAAGTTAATTCAAAGACGCGAAAATGACTAAGAAAATCTTTATGATTCCCTACTATTTTCAGTCTCGTTTGAATCGTTAGAACCTTAGGAAGAGAAGGAATGATAGTAAAGTTTCAGATCCTTAGTTCCTGCGGAGCACTTGTTCAGAGGGAAAGGCTGTAGGGAAGGCTAGCTTGCCGGTGAAGCGAAGCATTCCTAGGTCTAAGCCATAAGCTTTTTTCTTTACTTATGATTACTTAAAGGCAAATGAGAATCCTAAGCCATTTGGGAAATAGACTCACTATTCTATTCTCTTCCTCCAAGGAAAGGAAAGCAGCATATTCAAGCAAGAGGTTATAGTGGGATGGAGCTAGAGGTGACGTGGCAGAAAGAGATCTATTTCGCTAGCCCTACCCTATAATAGGATTATAAAAAGTAGTAGTACATGTACAGGAGGAAATAGGGCGGGTAATTTATTGGAATATGCTAGCTTGCCCTTGCCCGCTTGATCTCCTAAAAGGTAAAGAGATTGGCTTTCCTTTCTTGCTTGCCTTAAGACTTTTTTTCGGCGTAAGACTGGAGCGACATGGGTTTACCACAGGAACTAGATGCCTTTAGCACTCGTATACAAGCTGGATGGAAACTCCCCTTCTGCAAGACCGACTAGGGATGCAACCTATGGAAATGAACTAAAACCTCGAGAGAGGCTACGCCAGTATCAAAAAGTACTTTTTAGGAAAGCCACCTGCTATATCAAAAAGAAGGAAAGCATATTAGGGGAGGGGCATATTACATAGAGTCTTCCTCCAAAGCAGCCTATTCTAGGAGTGCTAAAAGTAAAGCATACTAAAGTATTATTCCCTAAGCCCATTAGAGTATTCCCCCATCAGTGCTTATCTCTTTTCTTTTTCACTCACAATCGGGAGAAGCCTACTATAAATCTGCCATAATCAACTCCTTGCTAGTCAGATATGGGGATTAGCATGGGGAAAAAAAGCCCTTATTTATTACCTCCTATTGACCTCCTTCGAAAAGAACTGTAAATATGCGGAAATAGGATATTGCACTGGAAATCTCCTAATACAAAAGGAAATATGAACTTCCAATGACGCTGACAAGGGGCTTTCTCGACCACAGCATACGGTGACGATGAAAGAGATACTTATATATAGTACGGAAATCTAGTCCCTCTTCCGTTGTTGAGCTTTCTCCTCCCTCGAATACTTTTTAAACTTAGGGAGACGATGAAAGAATAATAGCCCATAATCTTATCTTTCCCTTGTCTGATCTCACTGGCTAAGTCTCTTTCCTTGTAATACGAATAAGTCCGTCCATATCAAAGTAAGTACAGTCACTTCATTCCTCTATTATATTGTTCGAGTCATTTCATCCATCTCCTTATTAAGAAGAGTTATTTCATCCCAAGAATTGCTTTCGATGTCAAGAGTTCCTCTTCATCTTCCTAAGACGAGGATAAGGTAATGGAATTAGAATGCCGATGCTTTTCACAGACGGAGATGGACGAGAGAAGTTTTGTCACCAAAGACGAGACGAGGTAAGTAAGAACGCTAGTGTTATGGACCCAATCAACACAGCCTCCATCTTAGGCCTAGCGGATGGGGACTCAGGCAGCTCACTTAAGGCTTCACGAGTTTCTTCGTTTTTCGCTCTTTCGGCTGCTTCGCCTTCTTCCAAAGCAGAAATTAGAACTTCGACAGTCTTTCTAAGCCCCTCCATAATCTCAAATCCCGTTGGTGTTGTTAGAAGCTGACTGAGACTGACCTCCGGGGGCAAAGCCCACCAAATACTAAACCCAATATATAAACAAGATAAAAGAACATTAAAAATTTCTGCTAATACTTCCGTCGAGATAGAGAAGAAGACAGGATTCTTGATGGAGAAGTAAGAATTCGGGGAGATTATCAATTCTTTCATTTTTATGCCTGGCTTTTTTGCTCCTTCTTCCATGATATAGCGCAGCTCCCTGTTACTTTAGATAGCGGTATTTTATGTATAAGATTGGCATCCCCATTTTAAGGTTACTTAGGTCGTGTCGTGTGTTCCGATCAACATCTTGACGATCTTAGTCGCCTTTATTCCCAACCCGCGTAAGAACATTGGGTTTTTTTCCCTCTTTTTCTGCTCTCCTTGCTTTAACTAAGGAACTGCCTTGAAGTAGGACTCTAAGAGCTCTACCTTAAAATGAGTTAGATTTCCTTCTTTTTCCTTCTTGCTAGCACAGGAAAGAGGGGAAGGAGAAGTAGTGTTGTTAAGTAAAGGTAATAGGCTAGGCGTTAACGTGGTGCTCTTAAAGCCGATAGCCGCTTCACAAAGTACACCTTGTTCAATCCTTTCTTGAAATAGATGCTCATCCGCCCTGGTTAGCTCGGTAGAGTGGCAGGCGAAATCCGTCTATCTTTATAGATATAGAGTAGGCGGCTAGTAAATTCTTACTCGTGTAGTGAGAAAAACCTTATTCATGGCCTCATTTCTTTAGTTCAATCACGAGTTTAAGGTTTGCGATAGATGTTGCCTTTCCGATCTCAAATCGGCTTTTTTTTTATTTTAGCAGATCTGTGCAAATAATCGGGTTTTTTAAGTCATTTGACCCTGGCATCTTATCTTCCGGTTGGAAGTGCAAGGCAGCAATCATCTGTAGCGGGCTAGCTCACTGCCTCACACCACTCTTAAGAATTGGCACCGCACCCTAAACCTCTGGTCACTTCACTTGGCTTTCATGCCTGACTTGTTGTTATTTATACCCCGGTTTCTAACGGTTCACTTCGCTAGCTTCGGTCCCCTACTTCGGTGACCCTTTCCGTGCGGCTTGGCTTGCTTGCTCGCTAATCATTGGCTGACTCAAGACTCTTTTTATATCCTCTAGCTCGGAAAGCTATAGCACCAGTCCAATCCTTCCTTCTGTCTTCCCTTTTTTCCTTCAAATTCAATATCTCCTGGGGAGTCATCAACTGGCATACTCATTGGCTGGCCCAGGGATTAGCTCTAAAAGCTTTCTAGCTCTATGAAGAATCCCCTTACTCATTAGCGTACTCAAGACTCTCGCACCTGGGTTGCCTTAAGCCTTTTGCTCTCACCTTGCTTACCTGGGACTAGCTTACTTATTTATCTACTGGGATTAAGAACCTCTAGCACCTGGGTTAGCTGATTTGCTTAATGCCTCCAGAACCTGGGACTTCCCAACTCTGACTCTATAACCGATAGCACGAGGGAGTAATCCCAATCCTTCCTCTAGAACTGGGGACTGTAAAATATAACTATACCCTCCACCCGCTTCCTTAAAATAACATGAGGCTTACTCGGGCAGGGAATTACGTAAAATAGCTCCTCTTTCTTCCTTACTTGCTTCCTCCAGCTCGGAATTACTCTATAACCTTGCTCACTCTAGAACCAGGGGGAGACTCACTGGCCGACTCCTACTCCTACTCATACAAGGCTAGCTTACAGGATAGCTTTCTCTAGCTTACTTTGAATCACCTTACCCTACTTCCGAAAAAGGGTGACCATAGAACGATGGATTAGCGGGCTAGGGATATGAGTTTGTGGCTTCCTTGCTAGCGGGATAGAAAGTAGGCTAAAGGAAGGGTTAGAGGGAATTACTTACAGCGACGAAAGGTTAGAGCGTTAGATGAGGGTTAGAGAGTGGACTGGTTCTCCTACTACAACGAGGGGATACGATAGCTCCAGGTTAGAGGGATAGACTCATATACCAGCACTAGGGGTTAGAACGTAGCCTGACTCTATACTTTTGGGTTATAGGGTTTGAGCGTGGGATTACTTAAGAACTACGCCTACAAGGCGGTTAGCTGTCTTCCCTTCCTTCAACGGTAACTGCAGCTAAGACTGCTTATTCCTTGTTCACATTCAACTTCCTTACCTTAAAACCATGAGCAGAGTGCCGCCGAGAGGAATCGGACTTATTTAATCATTCCCATTGATTGCTAGTCGTTTAGTTCCATTCGTTCGCTTTAGAAAGGGTGGTTACCCCTGGTCTTTCTCACCTTGGGCTTGAGCCAGTAGAAATGACTTAATCAAGAGAGAGAACCCCTTTTAACGGGATCAACTATATCCACTTTAAGTCGGCCTTACTCGGGTGAATTTCTACGCTTATCTCATCTGCTAGCTCGCCTTCTTCTTTAACTAGTCTTTACTTTAGCATTCTCTTTCTCTTTCTCTTTCTGGCTTAGCCTAGCCCGTGAGAACATACTTTTCTTTTTCAATTCATTTCCATCGGACTTATCCGGGTTCTAATTAATAAGTAGCTTGCCTGGGGTGAGCTCCTCCTACTGATCTTACTCCAAGAGATTCAATATCACCGGAGAGAAAGCCTAGTCACAGGAACTGAAACAATTGAATTACCCGAGGCTATCCCAGTTCCAGTTTCGCTAACACGAGGAAAGTCTGTCTTTTTGGCATAAATCTGTCTTCTTCTTTAAACCCCTAAACTATTCCTTATAGTATAGTCTACCTACGCAACTCTTTTGAAGTTAAGCAGGCTTCAAAGCTTTAAGGGCTAGGCTTGCTGCTGGGGTTTCATTTTTAATATTAAAGAGCTCGGCCTTGAGCCTTTACCTACCTAAATCAATTCCCTTTTGCCTAGGTCTGGGATCGATCCTTTCTCTTCCTCTGGTCTAGTTAGTGACTTCGCTTCCCGCCCTTAATTAGGAGTTCTGGCTTTGTTAGCCAGGCCTTTGAAACCAAGGAAAGCAGTCATCAAGCCAGAGCTAGTCTAACAACTACCGATTCTTCTGGGGCACTGAACCTACCTTAACCTAGGAAAGTGACTTCGATAGGCCTCCTTCCCCCTTTGCTGCTTGAAACTAAGGGTCTGGCAGACAAAGCTAAATGTGCGATTTTGAGCTGTCGTCCCGCTTATGAATACCTGCTTCTTTCACTCTTTAAGACTGTCGGATGGTACTTGGTTGTTCCCTAAAGCATTTCCCGTTCGCCCCTTGGCTTCGTTCAATCAAAAAGCATTTCTCGCCCCAGGTCTGGGATCGAGCCCTTCTATGGCAAATTCGGTATTAAGTCATAGATGCGCCTTTCGACTGGCATTCACTCCTCCAACACCAACTGATTCAATGTCACTTGGGATCGGATCCTTCCAAAATTCATTTCCCCTGGAGCTGGGTTCTTTCCCTCCGAAATCGATGATTCTTGGCTACTTGATTAGGCATTTCCATCTCTCAAACTAGAAAGCGCTTTAGCTTAGGAAAGCTCCTTACTTCTTTTTATACCGCGAGTGACGAACTATAGCCATTCGCGGTCACCGCTGTCCTACTTTACTTTTTTATTAAACCTCACCCAAGGCAAATCTCGCCCCATCAAGCATTTTCACTCGAGCGGAAACAGCTGACCAAGAGACAAGAGCTACCTCACCAGACTCCATTGCTCCTAAGGCTTCTAGAGAGTCTTACTAATGGCATACTTCTTCAGTCGAATGCTCCTGGGCAAAAGGAAGATGACATAGACTATGCCGTTTATTCAAAAGAGCCATCACAGCTTATGAAAGAGCAGCTTGGAAATGGCTAATTAGTTTAAGGTACTAACCAACTGAGCCGCAGAGAGCCCTTTTTTCAGTGTTGGCGGAATAGGACCTGTTGGTGGTTTAAAGGGCATTACATTAGGATATGGAATAAATACGACTTTGGTTCCAGAGATAGCGATTCGGCTTAGTGAAAATAGAACTAAAGAGAACGGGTTCAACTTATCCCAATCCTCGCTCTGGACCAAGGTGCGTAGCCTTTTAACATTCTCTTTCTCTCTTTCTGGCTTAGCCTACCAGGGAAATGGCTCCTTCTTATTGATAGCACAGGTGAGAACACCCTTAAGGGGCAAGCTTCACTAATATCCCAGGAATGGGGAATGAAAGAACTTCTGCTATCTACTCACTCTTGCCACTGAGAGGGGATGAGTGAATACCTGGAAGATAAAGTTCTCTTATTCCCGGGATCAGGGCATCGACTGCTTAATTTATAAGTTCATACCCGATAGCAGTAGCCAATGTCGGAGTCGGAAGAGGAGCCGTTGGTGCTTTAGTTCCGTAGCTCTTGCCTGAGACGGAAAGTTGGCAAAGGCTTCAGACGCGGTCTCCGGTCTCCCTTTTTGGGCACGTGCCAATCGGTCTTAAAGCCTCGATGTCCGCTAAAGAAGATAGAGATCGAGAGATGTGGCACTCTTCATAATGATTTAGAAAGACAAGCAATAGCTGTTTTAAAAGGCAAAGGTTGACTTTAATTAGCAGGCTCAAGGTCAATTTCTTTTTGAGTTCCCGGCCCAAGTCAAGGCGATGCAATAGTCGGGCGATAAGGAAGAAGCAGTCCCAGGCCTTAGGTCCAGATCTGAGAACTTTCGAGATGTGAATCATAGCCTAGTCTAGTTTCGTACCCAACAGCTAAAAGTGATGTCATATTAAAACTTTATAGAGAATCACCCATCGGCCTTAGGATCCGAGTTTGAATTGGCTAGGGGGCATGAGCGGTAGTCAGTGTCAGTGCTTTTGCTCTTACATATGCCAGTCTTTTTTCTGTTGATGCGAAATAAGTGGTCTTAGCCTTGAGGTTTGGATTGAAGCAGGTCTAATAGTCGACGAAAGGACAACAGTTTTCAGGTTAAAAATTATTTTATCCCCATGCCTTTCATCCGAGAGGATGTGGTAGTCTATCTGAAGAGGTCTCCCTATCTTTCTTCTATCTTTAAGATCTAATCTAGTTAATGTTAGAACTTTCTCGAGCATTCTCTTACGTTACGGATAGAGCAGTCTTGTCTACCTTTGTTTGGTATGGAATGAAGGTAGGTGTCTATCTAGTCAGAGTGAGGTATTGTTTTTCGATCGAATTTGCTAACTTTCCTTTGAAATGAAGTCCGGTCGATCACTCTTCCCTTGAAGTCTCCAGCATTGACCCCTCTTGGCCTCTTTCATTAGAAAAGGAAAGCGGAAACTTATACAAAAACAAATTAGTCATCACAGAAGGAAGTCTGAATCCGTCTAAACCCGATTTCCTTCGTCTTGTCTTCATTTCATGACTTCTCCCTACACTCCTCTTCTTGCCCATCTTCACTCCTAAACCTGGACTTGGACTGGCTCGCTTGAAAGAAATGTACGAATGCAGCTCGAAAGAGCGGTCTTCATCTCGTGCGAAAGACTCATCCCAGGAAAGTCAAAGAAAAGGTCCGACAGAGCAGCGCCTTCGAAGGGCCAGGGCCTAGAAATGGAACTCTTCGGGATGCTAAAGTAAAGAGTCGGTCTTTTTCCCTCTACTCCAGTCGATTTGAAGAAGAGCTGGCTTCTGACTGTAAGCTATCAACATATCTGGGAATAACCTTTATCGAGTCGCATCGAGAAAGAGTTAAAAGATCTCTCCGTCGTTACGCCCCTTTGATTCTCTTGTTTCGGGTGTGGGATCTTTACCATCTAGCCATTGAAAGCAGTCTAGTTAAGCCTTTGAAACCAAGGAAAGCATTCCAATCACATCTGATGAAACAATAGGCAGATTAAAAAAAAAAAGAAAAAGATCAAGGCTAAGAGCAAGTGCCACAGATGATTCGAGAACTGCCTACTTTGCTACTGATGGCATGGCATACTTCACTAAATCAGTCTAATTTGCCTATCCCTATTCTTTCACAAGGCATTCTTGCAAAGAAAAGAGTCGAGCCTAAGCGGTTCAAGCCTATGTGACCAATGCTAGCATAGCTCTTTCAACCTTAGGGGATTCAGCTCTATCCATTCCGATTGAAAAAAGAGATACAATCTATTCATCGAAGCTAGCCACTATCCTCGTATAATAATGCAGATCTGTGGGCATTGGGACTGCTTTGCTCCTTCTCTGAGAGAAACTTCCTCTTATTCGATCTTATTGGCTTAGCCTGGAGAGTTAGCTGATGCTGATCTGGTAGTGTCAAAGAGGCGATTCTCAACAGCTTCAACAGCAGAGATTATCGGACATGAGGATAGGATGAAGATGGTGGGATGAAGCAGTCTTTAAAAAACCATTGGTAAGGGAAGGCAAAGAAGTAACTGAGGGAAGGGACCTTTACCATTTCGCTTCTTCCGCTTTTGGGGATTCCACTAATAGAACAGAACCCGAGGGGAACGAAAGGAGTGACCTTCACTCGGATTAGGGGCTAACCTTGAATGTCGAGGTGAGCCGGCAAGACCGGGGAAAGAACCTAATGAGACCCTGTATGAAGCTCGGGTGCTTCATGTAGAGAGAGACCGAAGCCAGTCTAGTTCACTTCATGATGCCAGGCAATGAATCAGTCAAGTAGCGGCTCCTGGCCGGTCTTTGGTTTGCAGACGTTTGGGAATAGACCGTCTTCTTGCTCTTTTCTAATATTCCAATATTCATCTAGCTTTTTATGCCTAACAATTGAATTACGCTTTCAACCTCGTATGGGTCAGGTGGTCAGTGAGTTGGTCTTCCCTATGAGTTAGGAGGAGCCGGGTTAGAAGAATTGTTAGGGAAGGTCCTTGTAGATGGTCAGAGTCTAGGGATAGACTCATTGACTAGTTAGACTGTCTAAGTACTCGTACCATTCATGGATTAGTTGACCAATCGAGTCAATTGAAGGAATGCATCTGCACTCTCCTATAGCCTATAGGGAGGGAGACCTCTTCCTTCCAGGTCAGAGAAAGAAGAGAGATTCTTGAAGACGTCGATTGGAAGAGTCTGAGTAGGATCGTCTTCCGGCGACTTGCAGGATCCATTTCCGCCTTCTTGTGCTCCTGTATTCTCATCCAATCGTGGAAGCCATTCAACGCCCCTCTCTTCGGGACCCTCTTATTTAGCCCGCAGCTGAAAGGAACTTGATCAACCCGCCGAGAGAACCAATCTCTGGTAAGCAGTCACCAGGGCAGCAAGGTCAGGCAACAGAGGTTCCCAAAGAAAGGCCGCCTGGGAGGTTTAGCTTAAAGAAGGAGAAAGATCTGAGTTAACCCAAAGGAGAGGGAGAGGTAAGAAGTCACTCTTCGAGGCATAGCGCCGTTCTTTAAGCCGTATTGACCTTGCGCATAGCCGGTCTGTTGTCAAAGAATCTCTCTCATAGGTTAGCTCTCGGGTAAGCGAGACTGAAAGCTTTCTTCGCTGCATGAGAGCAAGTAAGAAACAGGAAGAGGTGCGTCTAGCCTTAACCCTTTGGCCAGTTGTCTCTAATATTACTTTTTTTTGTGCTAAGGCATCGGTTTTAGGAAGATGGGTACATGCTATTCTATTAAAGGGGCGAAGCGCTAGTTAGTGGGAAGAGTCCTTTCCTGGCTCGTCAGCCAGCATCCACCTCACGAACAAGCAGTCCCACTACGCACTAACTATCAATTTCATAAGAGAAGACAGATCGTAAGGAGATTTTCGATGAGTTAGCACTACCTCGATGTGACAGAATAAGAGTAAGAAAGCAGAAAAGTATTCCTCCGAAAATAGAACTAGTAGCGGAGTGAAGTAGAGAAGACTTTCAGTTCTGCCTTAGCTAGGGGGGGGAGGAGTTGTAGGTATTGCGCTTATTCGATTGCACGGTGGAGACAGCATTTCTTCTCCTCATACAACTACCCAGTGGTTTTGGAATAAGATATAGCCTTGTTTTTATCCTCATATGCCTCAGTCATACATTGACTACAGCCGTCCCAATGTGAACTCACTTTTACCTAGTACTTTTTTTTTTTATTATAAAGAAGAATTACCGTATGTCCTGTCAATTCAATAGTGTCTGGCTTCTCGGCTGTACTTCTTTGACTACTTCCCCGGGACTTAACTCTAGGTAAGGCCCTCAAGGTCAATAAGTAAGGAAAGAAAACTACTAGGCCTCCTCTTCTAGGTTGACTCTAGGCTTCTGACTCTTCTGGGGTTCCTCTCCTCGTAGGCTAGGCGGGCTCCCGACTAACATTTTATTACTCCCGGAAAAAAGACCCTAGCAGCAGGAGCGCATTTTTAAATAAATTAAATAAGACCGACCAAGTGCCACTCAAAAGTCTTCTTCTGCTCTCTGAATCTTATATTCATTCGAAGCTAAGCCAGCTTGCCGGGAAATCGCTTTCTAATCTTCTCTGGGCGGATTCATCTTCTAGTTTTCGCTATTCTATGCAAACAAAACTCCTTCCTAGCTAGGCTTCTCCTTTCCCAGGAGAACTCTTTCTCTTCTAGGTTGACTCTTCTCCGAACTCTTCTTTTAGAACCAGAACAAGGGCAAGCCCTCTAAGCTATTTAAAAAATTAAAATATAAGTAACAGCAATTGCTATTGAATCTCCGGCTATAGAATAAGCGGATTCTATAAAAAGTAATTCTTCTTCTTTGACGGCAGGAACACATTCTGACTTGAAGTTGAAAGATGCAAAGTCAAGAATATCATAAGTCAAGCAGTTTCTAAAGAAAAGATCGATGCCAGCTCCGCTTCCTTCTCTAATTTTATGGGTAGGGCCTTCCACTGCGGGAACACGTTCTTCAAATTGAAAGCAAGAAAGACCAATGTCATTCGCGCGCTTACTTTACTTCCCATTCTGGTCGAGTTCGCCGCTTCGAGGCTAGGATTCCTCTTTTTTTTTTCTATCTACGAACGTAAAAATATGTGATGTGGTATCTTACTTATCTTAGTCTTAGAGATTGGATCTTATTCAAATGAAAATGAAAAGCCTACCCATCCCAGCTATGAAATCAGTAGAAGGAACACAGCCGATTCGGAAACATTCTCCGATTCCTCTACAGAATATGGTTGAGCAAAAGAAACCGACTCAGCAACAAAGACAAGTGGTAGCATACTATGTTTCTTCATAGGATTAGGAGATATAATATGATCGAGCAACAAAAACTGGTTCAGCGGTTAGAGTTATACTATCTTATTTTTATAGAATCGATTACTGATTGGAGACATCAACCGATGAGGAGACAACCTCTGATTAAGTGACCTCTTTATAGATCAACCTTTCCCGGGAAAGAAGTTTTCTCCTCTAAAGCAGACTCCGCGGCGCCAAACTATTAGGATTAGAAGACAGAATCTGGTTCTGTGGGGGAAGGAAGACCTGACTTCAGGAGTGAAAGTGAAGTTCCTACAAAGGAAGATTCATTAGTTCTATTTAAGATTCTTATTCAAGATCCGTTATTATTATTATATTTATAAATAAAAAAAAAAAAAGCTTACCCTTGATTTCCAAAAGGGAAAAAGCCCTTCAAAGTAAAGAAAGAAAGGCTAGTGCCACGGACTCTTAAACGAAAGGAAAGGAATGAGTTCCAGATCCATTTATGGCGTCCCGAGTTCCTTATTCTCTTTGCTCGGCTTCCTTTTCTATTGATCAGAAGCATCAAGCAGCGCCGGTTTAGAATTCGATTCTAAGAAAGGGCTCAGGCCCTCCCCCCTCCCTTTTTTTTATCCCCTTCCTGCTTTCAACTATTGAAAATTCTGTCTATTTCACCGCCATACCAAAAAAAAAGTATCCTACTTTGCGTGATGGTCATATATGATGACCAATCTTATCAATTGGAACGATGTTCAGGCATACCTGAAAGCAACCAATGTCACTGAAGCTACTACTAGGAAGCTTCTTGACTTTATAGGACAGTCGTCATACTTCTTGCTTTTCTTGGAAGCGTCGTGCGTATGTTCCTAAGGCTGGTCTTGTCAATTCCTAAGCTTTGCTTCCCCGTCCCCCCTAGGCTCAGTCCCCTTATGAATAAAAATTAACCAGGATAGGCCTCTTCTTCATACCGAAGAAAAAGTCACTCGAAGTAGTCAGCTTATTAGCAGTATAAGAGGAAGCCTAGCTAAATAAGTATGTAAGAAGCTTCCCTTTAACTTAAGGCTTGAGCTTGCCCTTTTCATAACATCAGATTCGGCCTAGAACGCCTAGCGACTATTACTATAAATAAGAAAAGGCTAGGTGTCCATGCCACCAACCAACTCCTGAAAGAAAACAAGAGCTTCTCCGTCCGGCAAACCACTAGAAGTACCCATCGAGTCGAGCAATGATCCAATGAAGCAAGCTGCTCTTTGTCACCCCATTTTCCCCGGGAACCAAGAGCAGGAGCAGCCCATTCAGGCTTGGTCAATGAAAATTTTACTATTAATAGGCCGGAACCGTAGCCAATGAGTCTGCTCCACTCCTCTTTGTTCTGCACCACTTGGCTATAGCTATTTCCCCACCTAGGATCCCCAAAAAAATAGCATAATATATAATATAATAAAGTGAAAGATCAGATTGTTACAGAAGACCAGATCGAGGGAAGGTACCGGACAATCAAAGAAAGAAGCCAGCTTAAAAGCACCCTGGTCGAAGCGAAGCGCATGCGATGAGGGAAGAGAGAGACCACCAATGCAAGTGGATCGACTTAAGCATCGATTTCGAAGGCGACAACATGAAGCATGAAAATAGAGCCAGCCACTTTTCTCGTTAATAATGTTACAAGCAACAACGAGAAAATACGCTCTTGGATGCATGCATGCCCCTATCCCCCACCCATCGTCCTGATCTTGGCTTGAAGTATCCAACCCGATCTTGGCTTGGAGTATCCAAGTAGCGCTAAAACGAAAAAGCGAACTATTGGAATTCTTGGGCTTAGCCTTTGAATTGCCCTGGATCAGTCCTATACTAGGTCACAATCAACCCATAACTTAAAATAAAAGAAAAAGATCGAAGTCGAGAAGCTCATCGCTCATGCTTCCAACCCGTGCTTTCAACCCCGGAAAGACTTCGCTGACACACACAATATCTTCGCCACCCTCCCGACTCGCGATCCCCAATGTGGCTTTCCTCACTTCGGTAAGTTACAAGGATGAATGCAAATAGCAAGGCGCTATGCTGCGTGAAGTGAGACTGGCTGCCCTAAGTTAAGTGCTTCCTTATTCATTAATGATCTTGCTCAGTAGGAGGGCTTTTCCCCTTCTGTGCAGCCTGATTCTATCTCTGGAAATGAGGTTGCCCTCGATTGACATTTATCATCGAATATGGAATCCTCCCATGGATGAGAAGGTTGAGTTACAGACTCCGTTGGCTTTCGCAAGGAAGCATCTCGAAAGTTCCGCAATCTATGGTTGATGCCTCACTCGAACTCTATCCCATTCCCTACTTTACTTTATTCGTCCGAGCGGCCCCTCTAGGATGCGATGCGGGAAGGAAGAAGGATTTCTTTCTACCATTAAATAATTCGCAATAGTTAACCAAGCAGTAGCCAAGAACAAAGAAGCAAGCCAAGATCAATGGAGGGTCGCCCCAGTCAAAGATGGTAAGAAGGAGTAGCATCAATAACATTCATTGTATGTACGCCTCTCAGCGATCCACAGGCATCTGTAGCATGTTGTACCCGAGGGTTATTTGGGCTGTGTCCGTTACACCATGGACAATAATCTTAGTCGGAGTCAAATTCCTTACCTTTCAACCCAAAGCTGAACATATCCGCACAGGTATTCTATTTATTGAGGATCCATTTTCTAAAAATGCCCCCTTTTGATTAGCCAGTTTCCAAGGGGGAGAAGCAAGCCGAACCTCTGATCGACCTAGACACATAAAAAATTCTCGGCGTCGAGAAAGATTTGAGATTCCGTAAGTAACAAAGTGAGTGCTTTCTAAGGGAAAAAGAAAATGAAATACGAACAACCGCGCTGGTCGTAATAGATCGACTTTCATGCTAGTTCTTGCTCCAGCATGAAAGTTCCATTTCAGGGAAGGACGACGTACCATGATACTTTCTGTTTTGTCGAGCCCTGCTTTGGTCTCTGGTTTGATGGTTGCACGTGCTAAAAATCCGGTACATTCCGTTTTGTTTCCCATCCTAGTCTTTCGCGACACTTCAGGTTTACTTCTTTTGTTAGGTCTCGACTTCTCCGCTATGATCTTCCCAGTAGTTCATATAGGAGCTATAGCCGTTTCATTCCTATTCGTTGTTATGATGTTCCATATTCAAATAGCGGAGATTCACGAAGAAGTATTGCGCTATTTACCAGTGAGTGGTATTATTGGACTGATCTTTTGGTGGGAAATGTTCTTCATTTTAGATAATGAAACCATTCCATTACTACCAACCCAAAGAAATACGACCTCTCTGAGATATACGGTTTATGCCGTAAAGGTACGAAGTTGGACTAATTTGGAAACATTGGGCAATTTACTTTATACCTACTATTCCGTCTGGTTTTTGGTTCCTAGTCTGATTTTATTAGTAGCCATGATTGGGGCTATAGTACTGACTATGCATAGGACTACCCACGGAGCGGTGAAAAGACAGGATGTATTCCGACGAAATGCTATTTCTTTTAGGAGGACTATAATGAGGAGGACGACAGACCCAATCACGAGATAATAAAGGAAAAGAAAGGAACGTCAGATTGGTTCGAATCCAATTCGTGGTGAGATAACAGGAATCTGAAACTAAGAATGCCAATAATCTACTCCTTGACTCCGATTCATTCAAAACTTCTTGTGAGGAGACTCAGAAAAGACTTCTAAAATAGTTCACAGTCAAACATAGAACGTACGTAAATTAAAAAAGTCTTTGCCTCCGACCTCACTTTGAAAACAAGGAAGAAAGGAACTTTTCACTACCGATATACAAAGAAGGAGAAATGCTCATCTTTCTCTATAGTACGAAGCACTCATAGCACTTGCTGGGATCAATTCTTGGATCACTGAGAGGCATTCTAACAACTTATTCTCTTCCGAAAAGAAGAGAGGCATCTTCGGGTAGTTAGAAGCAGGTAGTAATGCTGGGGGTTTGGGGACCGCAGCCCCCCTTGTAAGCAGTAACCATGTTCTCGTGGCGGTGCCTTTCTTATTGATTTGGTGGGGGTGGCTTTCTTGGTTTAAAGAATATCTCTTAGAGGTTAGCTCTCTGGTAAGCGAATAAGGTAGTGCTAACTATCTTCGCAAGATGAGAGCAAGCAAGTCCCGAGAGAAAGTAAGCAGGTAGTGCTTTCGCGCATAGCAGGTCTCGTGTGCATGAATGTGTTGATTGCGCCTTTGTCTTTTCTTTAATAAATATCTCTTAGCTCTGCCAATTAGTAGGACTTCCTGCACTGAAAGCTTAGTAAAGTAGAGAAGAAAGAGGATGCACAACGAAGAGAAGCCAAGACCCAATACCCAAGGACGAAAGGGAGAATGTAAAAGAGAACCACTCAGCCCAAAGGGAAGAAGACTAAAGACAACCAAAATGGGAGCGGAGAAGAATGAAGCCAACCCCCGAAAAAGGTAAAAAAAAGAAGAAAGCGGCGAACTCCAGAGAGAGGGGAAGGGCAGAGAAGTAAACCATCCAGAGAGGGAGAAAAAAGGAGGAAGAAATAGGATTCGGATGAAGAATAAGAAAGAGAGAACGATGCCGAGGCTGAAGTCGAAACCTAAGTCGAAGTTCAAGCTAAAGAAGGTGCCTAAGTTGAAGCTTAAGTCGATGCCAAAGCCGGTCTGGAATAGGGAACACCAATTGAAAGAGCTGCCTTCCCTTACTAATGTGGGATCAGTTCCTCTCGAACACCTCCTAGGAGCGTCGCATTCGATGCATCTAGGGTTTTATTTTAGAGAGGCGCCTTGCGTGGGTGCTATCTAAACTGAGGTTTTTCCTACCTAGCTCAATAATGGAGAGAATGCCCTTACGGGGTTATTTCCGTTCAGTCTAATCCTATTCTCATGTGCAAAGGCTTATCGATCCCTTTTGAGTCAGATGTGGCATTGCTGATTTGAGAGCAGTTGTCCTTTCTACTAAAATTATCCCTGCTCTTCGCCCGTCGCTCATGTGTTAAGCCATGTCTTCAGCCTAGTGCCATCTACACCATATCTGATTTCCTTTCCTTCCCGCTCTGATCCAGCTACTCCTCTTCTTTTAATGCCTACAGAGAGGTTTAGTTAGCCTGCTTCCTCTCCGTTCAAGGAGCGCTTATTCCTTCTTCGAGAGCAGCTTATTCTTGTGCTACAGTACAGAACAAGGCATTCGAGCAAAGGCATGAAGAAGCCTAGCCTTTAGTTCACTTGCAAGAGAGAGAGCCCAGAGAGAGTGCCCTTATTTATACAACGTCCTTACTTTCTTCGATGCGCCTAGTAAAGTAGCCATATTCACAAGGAAAGGAAGCCATAGACCGATGGCATAAAATGAGTTAGATTTCCTGTGCTAGCAAGAAGCAATTTCTTCGGGTAGCTCATCAGGATGAAAGAAGCAGCCGTAGCATGAAAGAAAGAGAAGTAGAGTAGGATGAAGGAAGCAGAAGTGATAGGCAAGCGTGCCTGGAAGCGCTAATGCTATTGTAGCAGCTCCTTAGCCTTCTTTCAGTCCTCCATTCTCTCTTTGGAAATGTGTATCACCATACACTCATCTCATACCAGATACTGAATCTAGGGCTAAGTTCCAATCTTTCAACCTTTTTTCATATCTTTGACTTGGAGATTCCCGGTCTTCTGTCTTAACCCTGACCCTATTCAGAGAGACTCTTCAACAGCACCTTTTCGCACCCAGCATCTTAGCAATGTTCCGAATGTCTGGTCATTGATAATCTTTCTCATAGATTAGTTTGATGCCGACTAGATTTGATCACAACTAACGGGTAGTACTATAGGGGTCTTACTCTCAGCAGTGAATGACAAAGGAATGTGGAATGTCAAGCTGTGAAACTGAAATCATCAATCTTTTGCTTTTGCTATTCCGTGTAGCGGAGACTTTTTAGTAGAAATACCAAGCTGTGAGACTTCGTTCAGTGAGAATCCCAGTGTGAAAGACTTGGCAAGATTGGCTTCGTAGTGGTACCACAACTTGGATGAACAAGTCGAAACTTCTCTTTTTGGCTATACCTCCTGTAAATCAAAACACAAGTTTAGGGCACCCTAACGGTGGGACACGACATGGAGATTCAATCATCTTTCTCTCTTTAACCTCTTTCCCTCATTACTGAAGCGAGTGTTCGGGCAGGTGGAGTGATAGCTAAGCGAGTCAGTCAACGAGCGGGATATATGAAGTGAACCAGATAGGGCCCCGGGTTTCATTCCGCCTTGTTCCAAGTAACAAGATCTATTTCGAGAAAAAAGTGGGGGATTCATTAGCTAGAGCAAAGGGCTATTTCGTGAACTCGAGGAAGAATGAGTACTAGTCCTGGCTTTTAAAAGACTAGTTCCTGTCCTGTCTGTGTCTGAGGGAGCAGCAAAGCCCCCGGAGCGGTATAAGAGAAAGAAGTCAGTGCTGCTTTTGCTGTTACAGAATCTGCTTTTTCTAGTTCAAATAGTGTCTCACATTCAAGCCCGGAAATTCTTGTTTGAATGCCCAAAGATCTGCCTTATCGAACATCTAAGACTGAGAAGACTGATGGCATTAAGGCATAAGCTGCTATCGAATCTAGCTATCCTGAAGTGACTTAAATACGAATGAATAGAAAGAGAAAGAGAATAGGCGGAGAATGCCCTGAGAGAGGGAGCTGTGAGGGAAGGGAAGCTACCTTGCGTCTACTAGAACAAGTACTAGCACTAATGAAAGGGAAATGTTTAATCAGGTCAATAAAGCTGAGATGCTTCTACTTCCCAAATTGCCTCTGCTGGCATCATCCAAAGAGAAAGACTCAGTCTTAGTGGTTGCCAATAGAGAAGGTAGAAGGCGCTTTAGCCCTTTTGCTTGCTGAGAAATGCCCCCCTTTTTGCCTATCTCACTTGTTTACAGCTCTTATGGGTATTTTAGCGCTGCTTTCACATGATGCAATATCTAGGCCTCCTAGACCTGCTCTCTCGCCCAAGCCTCATAGCATTCATATTCCAAGCACTAAGTATTCCCTGCCTGCTCAGATGCGTCAATCCACCTATATGTACCCTTTTCCTCGCATAGAGAGCTCTAGTAGTTCTTGGTAGGAGGGAACTAAGACTTTATCTAAGGTTCATTTCTATTTGCTCTCCCGCTACGCTAGTACTTAAGAGACTATCTTAGCCCAGAGTGATCCCCCACTACCAAAGTGGAGACACCTTTATCTCGTCAGCTCCTTACCGCTCCGTGGGGCTACCTTCACGTCACTTCCTTGAACTCGCTTAAGGAAATCCCAAGCTCCAACACTCGAAAAGAAAAACTACACAACAACAAGGCAATGGGGCCTACAAAGCCCCATTTATACCACCACTCAAAACGACAACTCAAAACACCAATTATGAAACCCCCTCTCTCCCACTTCACACCTCGGAACGCACCGTTCTTATAGAGAGAAAGGCGCTTTCACATCTTCTTAACCCGAAATGGCTGGGGAGAGGAAAGGTTCCTTTTTTTTTAGGGTACTCCTGGGAACAGATCCAGTGGAGACGAGGTGGGGCCTGTAGCTCAGAGGATTAGAGCACGTGGGACAGGTGAGGGAAGGAAGAAAGATCTCTGATCCAGTGGATGCTTGAAAGTGAGGTAAGCCGATCCCATGAGAAGGGTTCGAGCCGAGCTGCTTTAGCTAGTAGAAAGCGGTTAGCGCCTGTCGTAAAGGGCATTAGGTTCTGAAAGAAGACCTGAAGACCGGGTTGTGACAATGAAAATTTTTCCTATTGATTTGAGTGCCGATATTATCGTTTTGTAAAATATTAAAGGTTGACAAGGTACGGTACGTCAGTTCCGGGACTTATCTTGAGAAGGGGAGTTTGAAGCCCGCCCCATGGAAGGTGGGATTCGAACGTCACGTCTTTAGTTGCGCCCGGAAGCGGGTAAGGTCAAGTTGTACCCGATCTACTGATCGATCGTAGACCAGTCTCGTAGTTGATTCTTCGGCTGTTTTTTATTCTTCTTTAAAGGATGCACGGAGCCTGTCCCGGGATTGAATCTTGTTCAGTGAAGCGAAGAAGGGTAATATTTTTACTCCTTAGAAGATTGGATTCGAGTGTCACACTCTTTAGCTGCCGTTAAGCGGTTAAGTAGGAAGGATAGGGCTATTGTTGTTGTAGTAGAAGCTAAAGGTTGTCAACTGATGTTCTGTTCCAGGTTTTCCAGCTTGAAAGTGAAGACGAAGCCAGCCATCCCATGGAAGATGGGCGGTGAGTAGAAAGGCTTTTAGCGCTGTGCTGCGGCATGGGCCCTTCAGCTTCTTAGGCAAACTCTTTCATAACCTTGTCCCTTGTGTCGTTGAGAGGAGTCTAAAGCCAGATAAGACCATTCCCTAAGGGACTTTTTCTTAGAAAGTCAGGCTGGTTGTCAATCAGAAGATCAGGCCAAAATCGACGATTCTAGACTGGGTTGAGACATTCTTGTCGGTCAATGTGGATTTCTTGCCTGACAGATAGCCTTTTTTTTTCTGCCGGAGGTAGTAAGTTAGCGAGAGGGGTGAAGCAGGCTAGCGATTCTACTATTACGCTCCAGTAGTAAGCTGATAGTCGCTATCTTCTCTTAGGTAGCAGCACATGGGAGTAGCAAGAATCTGCCTCCCGCATAAGATAAGAAGGGGCGAAGCGCTAGTTAGTGGGAATAGTCCTTTCCTGGGCCCCTGGCGAGAAGACGGCTCACGGCTTGCATGTACAAGATCGTAGTGAAATCGCAGCTTCACCGCCGTTCGCGCTGATCCCGAGCAGCGTGTCAGCCGAGAGGGAACTCGGTAAAGAAATTCGGCTCGAGGGCCTCTATTTCCACAGGCTTTGTCTTTGTTTCTATAGGATCTGCTGCTCCAACCCTATCTACTTGTGATGTACCTGGGTTGGTTTGGCCTTTTACGTAATCCTTTCCGCTGATGGTTATGGGTAAACCACAGTAAAGCAGAAAGGAAAGCCTCTCGGACAACGTTTTCGTCGCCGTTAAAGCCGAGAGAGAAGTCTCTAAAGCCGCTATGGTCTGGGCTCTCGCTCACGTCGTCCGTCCGGGGGACTCCATTACGCTGCTCGCCCTATTAGCCGGCGGCAACCATGGTAATTTATTAATTTCAGCCAGTCCGTAATTTGTTGAATAATAGCAGCCGGTTGAGATATTTCGCCAGGAAATTCGTCTTCGGTATGGTACACATATCTATACAGTATTGCAGAGACGAGCTGGCTAGACTCTTATCGAAATTGCGTATAGAAAGAGATTCGTCTTGAAAGCTAGACAGACAATTTCTATTTCCCTATGGCCCATGTGATAGTGAAAGACAACATTGTCCTAGAACGGTCAAATAGAATTTGAATCTTCTATTTGACTTCCTACGGGCATCACATGATTACCATAGTATATGGAGACCTCAGTCAGCTCCCCCACCAATGAGCGGTGGTGCTTCTGTTCCAACTGAACTGGGTACAGTCAGGTGCAACCCATTGGACGCATGAGCCAATGTTCTACACACAGAAGGAGACTGCACCCACAAAATATATATATAATAAGCTATGACTAAGGAAAGACGTGAAAAAATGAAACATTTTTTTGTCCTAATTTCGATCCTTTTTTTATTATATTTTTCATTTCTATTGATTGGTATGGATTTCAATCTCTTTCTTGTCAAACTCAAATCCATGCTTCTCACCAAATCTCTCCACTTTCTTTTTAGTAGGCTCGGGTGGTGTGGTGGAGGGCTGGTTATAGCAGTAGTTTTGACTATTAAAGATCCCGAGCTGGCTAAGATGATGGCTCCTTCGGGGGGGGCTCCGGGAGCTTCCGGACCATCAACCTCAGTGGACAGCGTACCCCAAGATGAGATATGGGCGGCCCTCGACCAAAGGCCGCAGGCGCCAGCACCGGCGGAAGCGACGAGCATAGACCAAGGGCCGAACAGGAATGAGGCATCCTCCTCGGGCTCGGGCAGTTGGAGGCAATATCTAAACCTCCCTTCAGATAACGAGGGAAATGCCTCCGCTGCACCATCGACCGACCGAACCCCTTCGCATCCTGCCTCTGAGGGCACACACTGTCCTCCTCTGTCAAGCAGAGCCTCTACCCCGTCGTCCTCTTTTTTCAGAGGACTTTCGGACGCGGCCCCCGCACCGGAACTTGGGGAGGAAGTGCAGCAAGTGAGCCCTACTCATTCCATTTCTCAAACGGATCTATGGAATGAACTTTCCCCGTCGGCTCCAACTCCAGGTCAGGATAATCAACCGCCCCTAGTCGTCGAACAAGCAACGCCTGATCCCGCCCCACAGGAGGTTCCTTTGCGTTTGCGGGACTTTCAACATCAAGCAATAAAAAAAAGCCTTGCCACTTTGACTCCACAAAGAGAAGTCAACGACGACCAAGTAGACGCGATCATTTGTTTAAAAGAAACAATTGTCGATCGCATGGCCCAATTGGACCCCCATCCATTCTGGGCTGAGCAAAAGGACTACTTGGTCGCTAATGGAATATTAAAGAATAACAGATCCGACTATTCTATTGAAACTCTACAAAAGAACCTTTTAAAATTAACAAACGAAGGCCAAAACTCTTTTTTTTTTTTTTAACTTATAAAAGAGAGAACTTCGAATTAGACGGCCGATTTGCTTGACAAGCTGCTCTATTTGTTAGTTATGCCTGCGTCAACAAGAAATTATCTTTTTATGTTATGTGAATCTTGTTCAGGCGGTTTGAAAAAAAAGAAACTGGAAAGAATCGCATTTCCTTACTACTATATACGAGGGCCACCAACTGTTACAAGGACCTTACTACTTTCTAGTTTATCGTTTGACCCTTCATTCTTACTTCGACTACTTAGGACTTGATCTTAGGCAACCGGTGACCGCCTCTATGAGGGCGGAGCTTCCTCGATCAAGAATGCCAGCCGGGCGGCACTAGAGATGTGGAATCACGTCTTGCGCCATATGTACTGAGGAGATCATCACTCGGGAGACATGGTTACAAGCCCGGCAACCAGTTCCTTCCAATAGGTCAACCTATCCAGTCCAGATAAAATGTTGGCATACCAATCAGGGTTCCATCCTTCCAGTGAAGAAGGACTTGCGATAGAAGATTGGAGCGGCTTGAGTCTATACTATATAATCTACGCGTACGCGATTTTAGTAGCTTCTTGAATCTAGTGCCGCATCGCGTTCTTGAGATGCAGTTCGGTTGGCCAGGGAAAGGGAAGAGGTGAAGTGGGTCCCTTTGCTGCCGCTTTACTTGAAGTCCAGCTTACTTCAAATGAAGGATAAGCTATCGGCCGAATGATTGAAAGACTTCTTTCTTATTATACTTCTTGGTCTTTTTTTTTTGCGACAGAACAAAACTCTCCAGCCCACATCTACGAAATTAGTTCGACCTTTCCTTTTTTTCTATGTGCGTGGATATCTTGTCAATCAAGCTATTGCCTAAGACCTTCCCTCAAAACTTCATTCCATCCTTTTCTTTTAGTCAGTAATCCTTTCTCTCCGTTGGGTCATTCTACATACGGGCTAGTCTTTTATTAGAAATTCTTCCTCTCCTTTCTTTCGGGGCCATTTCCTTCGCCCTTTCTTGTTAGTGTTGGGCATCTCCCTCTCGTCCTATTGTGGTAAGTTCACCGTCAAGTCTTGGAAGTTAGGGTTTTGCAATCATTCCAATACCTCTAGTCTTGGCAGTTTCATTAAGCCATTCTGCTATCATTCTAGTTGTTAGTGAAGTGACTGCCGTTGTTGATGTTCGATCGTGTAACTGTAACAGGCACCGCAGCCAATGAATGTCCTCAACTCGGAGAAAGGGAAGAAGAGTGATTATCAGCATGTAAAAAAAAACCTTGGGTCATTGGAGACCATTACTTTACGATCCGCCGTTGGACTCAGGGGTTTATCTCATCTGAAGCTACCATTGACTCGGTGGCAGCTTGGGTTCGCTTGCCAAAGATGCCACTATCATTCTATGCATCTTCTGCTTTTCAAGGTATTGGAGACTCAATTGGCAGAAGGGCTCAAATAAATAGGAAGACAAAAGCTGCTTCTCGAGGGAAATTTGCTCGCCTATGTGTTGAGTTGGATCTTACTAAGACTATTTTCCCGAAAGTTTTTTTCGGGGGGCGTTGGCAAGTGGTAGAGTACGAGGGTCTGCACATGCTGTCTTTCGTTGACGGGTTTTCTGGGTACAACCAAATCCAAATGGATCCTGAGCACATGACTAAGACTGCTTTCACCAGACCCTGGGGGACTTTTTGTTACACTGTCATGCCCTTCGGCCTGAAGAAAGCTGATGCTACTTACCAAAGGGCAGCCACTATTCTTTTGCATGACATAATACACAAAGAGGTCGAGGTATATGTGGATGAGATTATTATCAAGTCCCGCGAGCGAGAGGGTCATGTGCCTGCACTTAGGAAGTTCTTTGAGAGAATCCGGGAATATAAGATGAGGCTGAATCCACAGAAATGCGTATTCGGAGTGACAGCCGGTAAGCTGCTTGGGTTTATGGTTAGTCAGAGGGGTATAGAAGTTGACCCAGCTAAGATTAAAGCTATCATGGAAATGCCACCACCAAGGTCTGAAAAGGAGGAGAGAGGCTTACCTACTTTCTAAGAAGGACAGACAGGAGGGCATTGCTTCCCTGGCTTGCTTACCTGGAATGGAAGACTGAAGCGCTAATGCACTGATACCAAAGAAAGATTCATTGATCGGATTGCTTTCGTCCTAAGAAGCAGAGACAGGAATTGCTACTTGAACTAGAAAGCATACTACTTATATATATATAGAATAGTTATTCATGTGCATATCACGTAGGCAAGGAAAGAGATTAGTTTAAAGCCAAGTCGTCGACTGACCGATGGGATTGAGTGATTGACTGACCGATTTCTTTGTTTGAACGAATTTCGTACAATCCTGTATTTGCCCTATATGTATGTTCAAAGCTCAAACTCCCTTTCACTCTTGGGACTGCCTTTCGGTGAGCTCTTTCCCCTTAAACGCTCTATCAATCCGGGGGGGTGGCTTAAAAGCTCCTTGCGGATAAAGGCAAGAGCTAGGAAGAGACAACTTAGGTAGAATGGAATAGATTACTCTTTTTGAAAAAAAAGGGATTTGACTATCTCTGAGGGAAAGAATCACTGAGCTAAGGCGGGTGGAGGGCTATGAGCTCGTTCACTCAATCCCGGGGAAACAACTCCCTTAGCCTTAGTTGGAAGCTTAACCAAAGCTAAGCTTGTAGGCTCGAATAGAAAGCAGAGACAGCAATTTCAACATCGTTAGCAATCCTCCGATTAGGATCAGGAGGGAGAATAAAGTATCCATCAAAAACAGCTCGACACCTCCACTCCAAACCAAAATCTTCCATGCTATCGCATAGAAGGTCGTACGCCACTGGCAATCAAAACCAAACTTAAGATCCTTACAAAAAGCATTGCTACATAACCAATCCGTGAATGCCAAGGAGTGAGTAGAAGGCACTTTGATGCTCATTGGGAATAAAGATGTTCCAGATCCATTTAGCAAAGTGACACTCACGCAAAACATGTAAACAATCCTAAACTGGGTGTCCACATCTAGAACAGCTGCTAGACTCTGAGAAATTCCTCTCCCAACGAATCCGGTTTGAGATACTAAGCCAAGGTCAGACGGGTGGTCTACCCTTACAAGGTCTACCGCGGCTCAACTCCGTGGTGATCTATGAATTATGTATAGTAAGATGGGTTCCTGCTTTTGGAATTTATGTCGGAAAGGAAAGAGAAGTAGGTGGGGTCACGTAGTTAGCCCCGAGAGTCCATCCCTCGGAGACGGAAGTAATTGCCCGGCTCAACTAGACTAATTTGCCATCCTGCGTAAGCTCCAACTGACTGAACGAAGAAGGCAGGAACTCGAGTTTTTTCTTGATGAATGCTTGTCGGATAGAGTGGATCGAGAAAGCTCCGCCCAAAGTGCTTTTCGTAAGCCGGTCACCGGATGGTGTAAGTCCTTCTCTTACTGTTGAAGAAAGCGAGAACGGAGAGTACTAAACTGATAGAAGACTCCCACTTGTGGCTAATAGTCTATATTGTGGGGCACCTTTCAGGTTCTGGAGAAAGTGCATTCCTAGGCTAAGGAAAGGTGTGCAGGAGCGGATGACTTTCCAAGAGAGCCCTACGGCAGTGGAATCGGCCGATAAAAGAAACCTTCGCGCCTCTTTGGCTGGGAATCACAAGTGGCATAGAGATCCTTAGGAGTACGGAGCAGTTGTTACGATAGCCAGGAAAGGAAGGATTCCGTCCCACACAGAACGAACTCTACTAATGTCTCTTACTTATTCCTCCCCCTGGCCGAAGGTAAAATAAGGATCCGCTTTAAAGGGTAATAGACCGACCAGCCGGACGAGGACTGTGTTTTCGGGAACCAAGTGGCGCCTTAACTGTACCAATGAGCGGTACGGGGCTTCGGAGCGAAGGAAGAAAAAATGACTGAAATGACTTTCTTTTTTGGCGAAAGCATTCCGTAAAAGTTGAGAAGAGTGCAGTGACCAAGGCCCGAAATAAATAAGTAGGGCGTCCTCAGTACTTTGGCTTCAAAAGTTTCGCTACGCACCTCAGTCCTTACTCTTTCGAGTAAGCAAGCGCTACGCCCCTTTGAAGATGGCCCATATGGGGTTCCTACTTCGCCCGCTCTAACTCTTCTTTTGCTGCCCAAGCATAGATGCAAGGCACTACTAAAGTAGGCGGAAAGAAAAGGCCTTCTAGCATTTCCACTTT
The DNA here is from genome assembly GCF_025698485.1 of Gossypium arboreum. Taxonomy (NCBI): domain Eukaryota; kingdom Viridiplantae; phylum Streptophyta; class Magnoliopsida; order Malvales; family Malvaceae; genus Gossypium; species Gossypium arboreum. The sequence goes on along the minus strand of NC_035073.1, from coordinate 57,450 downwards.
CCTCAAGTTTCTCTTTCTATACGAAATATTCTAGTAGTGATTCGAGCGAGAAGGAATTCATGAGTGACTGACCATACCGCGGAGGTAGTCTACTGTTACACCTCCTCCTCATGGATAGATGGTGCCACCACGCTGTACAAGTTTCAAATTTTCTCAAATACGAATTTTCTTTATCAAGAGAGGGAGACAGCGGATGGAATTGGACTACCAGTGGGGCTAGTCAGTCTATCTACAGCTTCTGATTGAGAGATTCGAGGTTGCTTTGTCTGGTCAAAGCGATGCAATCCTTCCTTCATCTATTGGAATCGTTCTACTGCACTTCTCTTATGGCACAAGGTTTTTTCCTTGACTGATCAAGTACGGTAGACAACTGAAGACGAAAGCAGTCTGGGGAAGCTATACAATAGTAGAGAGATAACATAGACAATTTAAGGAAGAGCTCACTTTTGGCTTCCACCCGGCTTTCAAAGTAACTAGGTTGCCTTGATAGGTATAAGTATAATAATAATAATTATTATTTCCCTTGGAGGCCCTAGTCTTTCTCCTCTTTATTTCCAGTGCTAAGTGTTTCCATAAGCCATTTGGAAGGCTAACAACTATCTTTCTTCCCTTGGCCTGTTCCCTACTAACTTGCAGTCTCACTGGGCTTCTCTATCCCGTCCTACCTTTGGATAAGACCTTCCTTAATCTCGACGCTGTCCGCCCCGAGTGCAACGCTATTGATTGCTTCCGCCATTACATCCTAGCTCGGATTAAGGCCTTACCTCCTCTCGTATTGTTACTCTTCCATTTGGCTACCGATTTCGTTTTTGTTCCGCGATAGTTTTTTCTCTTTTTTTTTGTGGATTGCGTGCAGCTTGACTTCTTTCTTTCTTCCACATAGGCGGGATTCCTTGCTTGCACGCCTTTAGAGGGTGCACTCTACGACAACTTTGATGAAGAAAACAAACCTGTTGTATAGTGAGACCACCCTCCTCGGGAGATGCCTCAGAACCGGCTCGAATAAGATTCCATTCATAGCATTCTATTCGACGGTATTTAATCGAACAGAAATCTGACCTGCTAACAAGGAACCGAAAAAGTTCGCTGCTTAAGGCACGGCCGGGAGTTTCCCCTTCGGATAACGAAGCACAAACTCAAACAATCATCGGGTTTTTGAGTGGTCGCGCTTGCAGTTGAGAGAAGTTGACTTGGCTTTCTGTGTGAAAGAAAAACCTTCGGACAAATTTAGAAAGTCAGTCAAAGAGGTGAATGATCCGATGGGTTGGGAGGTATACCAATCCTCAGGCTGTGTCAGCTAAGCTCCTAGGGAATAACCTAATCAATAGGTCATCCGTCGCCTCTAAGCTCGACAGTATAAGTGCAAAATGCCATCAGGTGGCTCTTAGGGTTACCTTTGTTTGCCCTTTGTTTTACTAAATATAGGAGGTGTGTAAGTGGCTGGGAAAACTACCGTGGGGCAGTGAACATAATCAAAAATCGGCTTAGCCAATAAGCCAAGAGGGCCATCAGGTTGCACTCGGGAGACATAGGACGCTTCTCTGTCACCTTCTCCTGGTTCTCAATGAAAGCAATATTCTCATTCGAGATCTCACCCTCAAGTCAGGAGATACCTTGAGAACAGTGAACAGTGAAAGCAGAATCCTATTAAGAAGAAGGCTTTCTCTCGTCCCTTCCCATGTCCCATGGTAGGCTAAACCGGAAAGAGAGAGCAGTCGTCACATCTGCACTCTAAGTCAAGAAGTCAAGCAGCAAAGACCGCTACTAATAAGATAGAAAAGAGCTACCTTTTTCTCATCCTCGGTGAACTCCCTTTCAAGACAGAAAGGCATCCACCCTTTCTATCCAAAAAAATGTCTATCAATTCCTATAAGAAGAATGTTCCTAACCTCTTGGCAGTTTTGTCGGTAACCTCTTCGACGTAAGATCCATTCTAGCGCGCAAGGCATGCGAAGAAGGGACTTGTCTCATTGAATGAAAAGGCAAAAAACCAACCTAACCTGGTAAAGAGGGTAGGTGGGTGGGGAAGGAAGTGCGAGATCCGGTCATTGAGAACAAGATATTGAAAGCTTCAAACAAGTAGTCCGCTAAGGTCTCAAAAGAGAGCTTACAGAGGCAAGCCGAAGCGGAGAATCTTTCTCCTAAAGAGTCTCTCTGAGTAGTCTATCAAAGCACAAGGAGAATGGCTCTGACTAAGCATCTGGTGAGTGATCAGCTGTGAAGCTAGAAAAGCCAGCTGTTGTGGTTTGGTTGGTTGTTGTCCTTGGGTTCTTTCTCAATTTAGGGAATGTCTGTCTTCTCTTGCTGCTATCGGTTATCGGCTGCTAGCTGGTGTGGTTGTTCTTCGACCTTGTTGTCCTGTCCTAAGAGGTAGGGTAAGAGCTGTGATAGATGTAGTTGCCTTCAGTAGGAGTAGGAAGAGAGGCAAGAGGCACGCCTTTCTCCGAGCTTCCCTTCGGCTTCGGTTGGTGATCGACGACCTTCCTTCTTTATTGATCTTGATCGGCGCTCAATGCCCTTTATTCGGTGCTAGCTTTCAAGTGGTCTAAGCCCTCTCGTAATCCATTCCGTCTGTCGGTGATCGAGGGTAAGGCCCATTCCCGTTATCGTGTAAGTAAGGAGAATGCTTTCCATTAGCAGTCCAAGCTGTCATTTCAATCGTCTAATTTTCATACAAGCCATCGAGTAGGCCAGCCCGCGCTATCAGTCCAGTCCCTATGCCCGTCTTCCTTAAAGTAAGAAATTATTATTTCGATCTATGATTCTAAGTGGTCTTTGGATTGTATTCCGGTCAGAGAAGGTGCATTGCCCTCCCCCTTTGGCCTGATTTCCTTCTCTCTCTCTAAGTCCATGGGCTAAGGAGCATTCAAAAAATATTTGTATTAGTGTGGTTCGCTTTCCCTTGTGACTATGGTAGGATGGTTAAGTTAATGTAGCCTATGGCTTCGGTGGTAGCTAGGCTAAGTCTTGGCTTGGTGCTTTTGCTTTAGTTGTAGTAGGCAGTAGGGCAGTAGGAGAGGAGGAAGCCTATCGAAGGAACTGACGGGGGAAGGCACGAACGCTATAACAATAGGGAAGGGGCTTGCTCTAAACTTCAAAAGATATTCTCGCATTTCAGTGAACAAGGCAGCGATTCGACGATCATATAGTAGGTGTACCGCGGGTGGCTTCTCTCTTTTGGTTTCGATGAAGGGAGAAGGTCCAGCTTTACTTATTCCACTTTCTTTAGGAATGAAAGAATCACCAGTTGATGCGGAAGAAGCGGTCTTAGCAGCTATCTTACTTCCTGACTTCCCGGAGTAAACTTCCTATTGGCGACTCGAAACGAATGCTTGAATGAGTTGAATTTGGGAAGGTGGTTAAGTCATTGATAGAGATGAATCGAATCCCCTAGCATTAGACTAGCTAGCCTTCCTTGGCTTGGGTGGCTTGGTTAGATTGCTTTGAATAGCCCTATCTTTTACCCGGAAAGGGAAGAGGCACCGAGGAGGGACAGAACTAACAGAAGCTGAGAGATTCACCTGCACCCGCAGGAGCGCACTCCGGTCTAAGGCCTTGGCTGACGTACGATCCCCGCGAAGCTCCACCTTCAAAGGGAGCTATGTAGACAGATTTTGTGGTCTTTACTTTCGTGTTTGGAGTAGGTAAACCGTGAGGAACAGCAAGGAAATGGGTTTTTAGCCAAAACAGTGTGAGTAGCCCCAATCAATCAAGCGTAGCGATCACTGAACGATTGATTCCTACTCTTATTATATAATATTCTTATTCTTTCTTGGATGATATAATATAGATGGTGGGAACAATGAAGCTGATTCTTCATCTGTAGGTTGAAATCCGTATGATTTCTTTTATCGATCTACTGCTAGCTTTCGCTTATCCGATGCACTCACATCCAACTACTTAAACTGGGACGGGACCAATCATGTTGATTGCCTATCCGACCCAGCTCTAACAACTGGTTTGGTTTTTGAATCACAGACTTTATCCTCTCAATTGGGGAGGCCTCTAGTCCTCAGTTCTATTAAAAAGAGATTCCTTATTGATTTTCTTACCAAGGAAAGCAGACAGTCTATTGCGGATCTTCACTTCAATCATAGGAAGCAGAGAGGACTGGATCTGGATACCGTAAGGCACATGCAACAAGACGAAAAGCGTCAGAAAAGGGGATGTGACCATGAAGAGGTTGGGCTGGTTTTGAGCTGCCCTTAGAGCTGCCCGATTCTCTCTTTCGGTACCAGACACCGAGATAGGCTAGGCTGGGAAACCTTATTTGATACGATAAGACAGGTAAACAAAGCAAGGCCTGGGTCGAGAGCCCATTTCATATTCTCCGGTTCCATTCCAGATCGAGTGAGCCAATTGATTGATCTTTCACCGGGGAGAAAGCAGCAGAAAGAGCAAACGGAGAGATCTGAAAAGTAAAAAGGGTTGTAAATGAAAAGAGCTTGGGTTGGCCTTTTAATGAACCATCCCCCCTAGGCTGACGCTTCTACTCTACCACTACATAGTCGTGCTGGACCTTACGGAAACGAAACTCGGTCAACAACAACAAAGCCGCGGAGCCAACCATCATTGTTTGCCGAATCGCATGTCGAGTGGGGATTCCTTTCAGGATTATGTAGCCAATTCCGATCTGCAACCTCGGTTGAGTTTACTACTATTGTATAAGGGAAGAGGGTGGGTGCTATTCGCTAACTTGCTTCCCGCTCTCTTCTATACAATAATTGCCCACACATTTGGCCTCCCTTTTCTCGCTCAAACAATAATAACTGCTCATCATTATTACTCGAGAAAGTCATTATCACGTAAATTGTCACTCCAGCCTCGTCTAGTCCATAGTAGCGTTCATTCCAATAGATAGGGAACTTGGGATAAGCAGATGCAATGCTTACCGATTCGGTAATAATGGTGATAGTAATAGGGAATAATAGTAGTACATGATATGGCGAAGTGAAGATAAGACTTGCCCTTGAGTAGATACAAACCCCAGAATAAAACCTATCACCAAAACCATTTGATGTGGATTGGATTAGACCAGACCGGAGAAGTACTGTTACTCAATAGATATAACTCCTCTTGCAAGTGCTATTCAATCTTTCCTTTTCATGCCATTCTTGATTGTCTTTCTTATACGCAAGTATTTACTATCTTCAGCTTTTACTTCCTTTGAGCTGACTTACTAATTAGTCAATGCCTGACCTTCTTAATAGAAATAAGTGGTTTGAACTCTGACGCCTATCTTGCAGCCTAGCTTAGACCGGATATTTCAATGCAAAGCGCTGACTTTAAGCGCTTACTCGATGGCAAAGCCGAATGACAGAGCTTAATGCCAAACAATCGAGTTAGAGTTCGATCCCTGGAAAGTGGGAATTCGATCCAACAGCCGTTAATCGCATGTGAAAGTGCCTAGTTGAAATCCCGTATGAGATTGACCGGGATCACATAACTGGACTTACTCACATCCTTCGAGAAAAAGTTCAATCCCTGTACTCTACCTAGACAGTCTTCCTTCCCGCGTACTTTTAAGACTTAAACTAATTCTCTCTGCCTTCTCGCTCTGAACCTTGCTTTATTGCCTTGTTGAGTGAGTGCAGCAAGGAAAGAAAGCCAGCTAGCCCTTATAGTGGCAAACCCGAAGTGAGATCGGAGTCTGAATACCACGAGCGGTGAAGTGATTTTCCCAAGCCTCGAAGAAAGGCCTAGCCGAAGTAGAGGTACTTATGGCAGAAAGAACGGGCCGATCAAAGAAGCATGCATTTACATTACAGACAGGAATGGCATAATCTGCTCGAATAGGACAATAAAGAAAGATTAAAGAAAGATATTGAATTCCCCGCTTTGAAAGGAATTGGTAGAGAATGACTGGGGGTATCCAATCAACTGAAACCGGCTTCGATCTTTTCTTAAGAAGAAAAGGATGTCGGATGAATAAGAAGATAGAGGGATAGGGACAGGCAAATCAAGAGCTTTAATTTACTACAAGCTGAAGAAAGCATTTCGGCTGGATTTGCAGGAGAATCAACTCATTTAGAAAGTCCCATCTAGAAAGCTAGAAGCTTGCACCAGCAGCCAGATTAAGAGATCTTAAAGACCCATTTTTTTTTTTCACATAAAACATTGACCTTTTGTCTCTTCCTGAAGTCATAAGGGGATTATCGACTGATCAATCCAACGCAATAATCCCCGCTAGGTATCAAGCTCGATTCGGGATCACTAACAGAATCGGAAAGAAACAGAGTTTCCTTACTAAAAACAAAGTTAGAAAGCCTCATACGCCCAGGCTTAGGTCAATGATAAGATAAAGAAGCGCTTTTCTAAGTTATCCCCTCCGTCCCCGACTTGGGGCTTGGCCATAGCTTTCATGCAACCGAGCGAGGAGAAGTGGAGTAAGCGGAATAGCACCCGATACGAGCACCGATGTGAGACTTACCAGTCCCATAAGAAGTTTGATTGAATTTAAAATAAGCTTTTCACGGGCGGAGACTACCTTGAAGTTCGAAGATGTAAAAAAGGGCTTTAGCTTTAGTCAAACAAACCCCCTCTTCGATTAGTTCTCTAGAGTGACAGAGCAGCTCCCTTTGTTCAATCAGTTCCAGCACCACAAAATTTGGTTTTTGCCTTTGCTTCTTAATCTCCTCCCGCCACACGTCGATTCCAATCGTTAGAAAAAGCTGTTCTCGAACAGGTAGGTATGGTGGTCTCCTTATACGCAATTTCAAGTGGTGCCATGCCGCCAACGGAGAACATTGGATGTACTTATGTTTTATCCCTATAAGAGATATTGGAGTTTGAGTTCCATCTTTCCTCTACTTTGAGTCTTTCATTCCTGTCCCCACAAAGGGGCAGGGAAGCGCTACCAGCTAGAGTCGTGAACTGGGAACCGAAAAGAATCATTTCCCGAGAATCAGCAGTTTGAGCTATTTCATCAGATGTAAATGCAAGCGATTTTGGTGATGTGATAGAGGCGACTAACTTTCCAAAAAGTCTTTCTTCTTTCGGTTCGGTTTGCTTTACGCGCTGAACTGACCTTTCCTTACTGGTGTCCGGAAGGTGAGCTTCGAAAGAAAGATTGGAATTGAGATTGTATTTCGGGACAAAAGTTGCTGCTAGCGGCTGAAGCCCCAGCTTTTAGTAAGGTTATACCCGCTTTTGGAGGTGCGGTAGAGAAGCTACTCTTAGCTACAGGCTGGCAAGGGACATCGGTTTAAGCTCTCTCAATGGGTAGCTCATTTCATTGGCTACCTAGCTCATATGGAATAGGTCTCTGACTTGATCCTGTCTGCAGTCGTGGATCACCCAAATCAATTATCCGAATACCAAGACTCCTGGTATAGCTGGCCAGTAGCCCTTTTATAGGTGTGAAGAATTCAATAAAGAAAGAATCCAATCTTGCTCTCACATACATTGGTATATATGCGAATCCTGCTACTCCAACTTTCGTTGTTATAGGAGATAGCTTCGGTTTTCTTTCTCTCTACTCTTTCTTTTCACTCCAGATCTATGGGATAGCTCGGATCATTGCTTTAGATCAAGTGCAGGCTCGTGGTTCGCCTGTTCGCTAATCTATAGCAGGGGGATGAACCAACTTAGAAGGCTTACCTTTTCGAGAAGAGATCTATTTTGATCTTTATGTCGTGTAAACTTTGTTATTTGTTTATTAATCGATAATTTCTTTTTTTCGTATATAAAGGAAAGACCTTGGCGCTTGAGAGGACGAATAGCCCACTTCTTAGGGGGATCAAGCACTGTTAGGAAAGGCGACTTAGAGGAAAAGAGGAAAAAGCCCGGGTTACCTCTTTTTTGTTTTTCTTTGAGATCGGACTTATCCTTTGCCTATGGTGTGATTGACGGAAGTAGTCTATCTGTCCGCCAATGGGAAGCTTTGGAAGCAACAAAATATAACTGAATTTTCATGTGATTAAATGACTGAAGAAGCGCTCCACTATGGCCGATTCAATAGTTTGTCCTAGCTCCCTGCAAACAAGGGAAGAATGTTCGGTTTGGGTAAGCTCTTTTCGAACAGGTTATTTCGGTAAAGAGGGAGACAAAGCCTTTTCACTTCAACTAATCGTTGATTGCAGGTAAGCCTGAAGCTTTGAGACGGCTGATGTCGGTATTGTGTAGGGCAGTAGGTCGGGGCCTGAGCCCCCCCATTATAAAAGGGGAAAAGGGAGGGGCCTTAGAGGGAAGCCTATCAAATCAAGAAGAAGCTAAGCTTTCAGGCAAGGGAGGTATAGGCTGCAAAAGAAAAATTCCAGTCCTACAGCTTCTCTAGCTTGAGCAGTCAGTAGTCTTTACCTTTACAAATTTATACGCGTCAGCGAGAAAAGGTCAGCATATAGACATCATCTTGATGGAAATTCCAACTGAGATGATTAATAATCTAGCTCGGGCTTCCTTAGTTTTCTTATTTTTTTAGATGGTCAAAATAGAATCAATGGATGAACGCTTAACGCCCCAGCTGCTTCAGATTCATCGAATTCCCTCCCCTCCCCTTTTGCTGAAAAAAGCACTTCCTATAGCGAACCAGGCAAGGAACATCACGAGTAGGCTGGTACCAATTTCTCCACATCAGCAGCAACATAGGCATCTGAATCTTAAGTAGGAAATTACTTCATCTCAGATGATGTGGGTAAGGTACACAAATTTTTTTCAATTTCTAGGTAAAATGAAATGAGCGGAGACGAGTTTGAGTTTATCAGCACACCCCCCCGTAGTCGGTTCTCTCGGAAAAAGTTGGGTAGAAACTGAGTTTGTAGAAAGACCCCGTTGATCTTCGGGCTGGCCCTTGCCTATGGAAAGAATGGTGTCTCAGAAAGTTGTTGAATGCCTCAACTTCGGATGATGAATAGCTAGGATTAGGATCAAAACACCATTTAAGGCACATTTTTACCTAATTAACTGAAGCAGATGCAGGATCCGAAGTCTTCGACTCAGGCTCAGACGAACCGAGAGTCCTGTCTATCCTTAGTCACAGCGAAAGACTTATACTTTTTAGCTATACCTCTGCCCATAAAAACAGAACTTTTGGATCTCCAAATACACCACCCACTATCGGATGGACTTATTGCTCAGTTTCGTGGTCAGAAGATCAACATTCAGAGTAGCATTTTTTTTCAGGAAGATATGCCCTTCTTGGTTCATTCCTGAGTTTTCTTTCGCCCCCTTTTCCCGCTTAGCAGGCTCGGTATGATATGGTTATTGATTACCATGATAAAGAATAGGGGTAATTTTGAAACTAATGTAAATGTAGGTGCAGATACGAACTAGAAAGCACCATTGCATAGGGAAGGCTTGCTCTGACAATGAGTAGGCTACACTAGTCTACGGGTACCTAGTCTTTAAAGTGGGCGAGGCTAACCCTAAACTTTCTTCTCAAAAAGAGGTCGATCTTCCGCTCTAGATCTTTCTAAAATGGATTTCCATATTGGTATGGTACCCTTTCTTCATAGAAAGGGCATTTGGCCAAGATGTGATCTATCTCTTTCTTTGGTTGGAGTGGAACTTTGGTTTTCTTTAGCGAGGAACCGTTTCACTCGGCGGACAGTCGAATGATCAAAGCGAAATGCTTTAGGCATCATCTTTTGAGCATGTTCAGCTTCAAAAATTCCTGGAGTCCTACGGCATTCTCACAGAAAGAAAACATGGCTAGTATATAACTATTTTTTTATTGTAGAAAGCGATCAGTTCTTCCGATCTTGTTTGGGTTTCCTTTATCAATTCCAGAAGTGGAGGAGCCTATGTAGAAGAAGCTGTAGAAGAGCACCACCACGGTTCAGGTCCCAACACATGGGGGATTAATTCAGCTGCAAGGATCGTTAATCAAGAAATTCGGGTGATAGACGAAGGCGTTGGTCCATCGGTGCCTTAGGGGCAATCATCTGCGCCAGTGTATAAAAAGACATTTGAAATTCTTACAGTAGCGAGGAGAGCTTATGGACAAAAAATGA
>NC_035073.1:30000-42500 GCF_025698485.1 Gossypium arboreum | reverse complement strand
TAGCACATTCTTCCTTTAATATCGAGCTACCAGGGGCCCATCAGTTCTACAGAAGAATAGAGGGGTAAAGGTCAAGAGTTTCACCAATCCTATAAGCAATCCTTTGCTAAAGCCAGTTCCTTGCCAGGATTGATTAATGCAATCTCTTAATCTGTTACAGCCAGGACATCTCATGGAGTATAAGTGCCTTTTACCAGTGAGTAATTTAATTTGGCTAGGCTCAGTCCTCTTATGAGCAGTCCCCTTATGCTTTTCTTAAAAAGGAAAAAGCTCGACTTTGGAAGAGGGAGTGTGTTTCCTGCCTGCCTAGGTCTGAGTATCTGGTCCCCAAGGGGGTCACGCAAGGGATGAGATAACTCGATCTGTTGGGGGAGGAGTTTACTTTTTATTAGGATAGGACGATTTTTATCCCCCTTCTACGTATACATAAATGTTTACATTACAGCCGCCGAGTGCTTCCTGGTGTGAAGTCCCGTGGGTGGTCCCGCTTTGAGGTAGTCTGGGATTTTATTTCTCCATTTTCTCAAGCCAGCTAGATCAAAGATGGCTAGGGCAGGCACAGGTTAATAGCTAGGTCTAGGTTGTTAAAGGGTTAGGTCAAGGTCAAAAGCTGGGGCAGTGGAAGTTTTCCTTTCTGGGAGTTCTGTTCCATTCCTACCAGTAATCTATAGGTATTTCTCTGAAAGAGCTAATGATAATAGATAGATTTATCTTAAGATTCTAGAGAATAAATAGCTTTGTTCCCCTTCGCCTATCTAATCTTCTTTCTCTACAGGAGACTACTCTACTAGTATACTTATTAAGCTGGGGCGGTATCTTTTTAGTCAGTTTCAGGCCAGGCCCTTGCTTATGGATAAGCCGTAGTTGTCCCTCAAAATGCGGAAACCTATACAGTTTGAGTGCTGAGCCCTGTGCTTTGCTGTCCATTTTCCTCGGAAAGAAAAAGGCTTAATTAAGTAGGGATCCCCTCTAGTTCTTACCCTCCAGGTATACTCTCTAGCTCTCCGCCGTCAGAACCTTTGAGCTAACAGCAGGATATATTAACAAGTTCAATAGCCAGCCTATCTCTTAATCGTACGCTTACGAGCATATCTTAGTTCCATCTCGTGGGAGTCCATCTTCCTTCCCGTTTGTTTAAGTTTGAGTTCCCTTCGGGAGGTGGGGCAGGCAAGTTTGAGGTGGGCAAGTGAGCTCTCCCGGCCAGTCTCCTAGGGTCTAAGACAGGGAGTGACTAAGTTTTCAAGGGGAGGCGGCAAGTTAACAAGCCAGTTTCTTTCACCAATCCTGTGAGCTAGCTCCTTTCTTTCTTCCAGTGTAGAACTAGAACCAGCCTATAATCTATTCATCTTACGAACATATTCCCGCTCCATTTTTTCTTAAGAAATAAGAAAGAAAAGAAGCAAGCAGATGAATCGAGATATAGTCAAAATAAAAGACTGAAAATAAGGTACTATCCAGTGAGCAAGCCTGTTCGAGTTGTAGTTCCTCCAGTAGGGCTGGGGCTTGAAGAAGTCGTATATATAGACTATGTCTTTTATAGGTCTGGGCTTTTGCTTTTTTAATCCCCTGAATTGGCAATGGAAGTTGCAGTTTCTTCTGCCATTAATACAGTTTCAGGAGGAGTTGCACTTCTCCCTTACATACCAGAGTTTGAGACTCAGGCTATAGGATCCTTACTCTCCTCTCCTGGGATTATCAGAGTGTCAGATTAGCCTTTGGATTCGTTCTGCCTTCCACTCTATATCCAATCTTTTTCCCTACCAGTCGCTCTCTTTGGCCGGCCTATTGATGGAGCGGGAGTAGGGGTTCACACTTTTAGTATTTTATTTCCAAGCTAAGCCTCTGGAGTGGCATTTCCAGTTGCTTCTCTCTTTCCTGGGGAAAAAGTTCCAGGCAAGCAATTTTTAAAGCATTTATATGAGTTTAGTTTATTAAGCTTAAGCTAGGTTTAGAGCTTTCCTTGTGTAAGCGAATCCCCCATTAAGGATATAAGAGTGGTCAGGAGTGTGTGCAAGGCAGTTTTATAATGTTTAGTGAGGTATTGATTTCCTAGGGCAAGCGCAGTTTCTTTACTTTCAAGCCTTTAAGTCTCTTGGGTAAATAGGGATCCTAATCCTAGGCAAGCTAGTCAATTAAGTTTCTCTTCATTTTCCGAGATAAGCAGTTCCATTCCTTCGCCTTCTCCAGGATTTGACCCTTCGCTTTCCACTGAGCTGAGGTAATCCCTGAAGCCCCTCTGGTTGCAGTGGCAGTTGCCAGCGAGTAAGACAGTGAAAGCAATGGCTAGGGATTTTATTACTCTTCTTGACAAAGAGAGGAATCGTTTTGGACTTTAGCTTCTCCCTGGGAGAGAATACTATACGATTAGTTTCCCCAGTTCTCTTCTTTTAATCTAATCTACTGCAATTGAAAGCTATTCTCCAGTCTGTGCTAAAGATATTCCCAAGTTTGTAGGTTCTTCTTTAGAGCCAGTTCCACTCGATCCCTCTGAGCCTGTTGGAGTTGCATAGTAAAGCATATTTTCAATTTCCTTTCCTTCTCCAAGCCATCCAGCCGCGCCAATTGCTGCAGTCCTAAGGTAGCCTCTTGCAGCAAGCCAAGCAGGAGATGAAAAGAAAGCTCTTCTCTTTCTTTAGAAGCAGGAGAAAATGCAGTATAACCATCTAGTAATAAAGCGGTAAGGACTATCCATTGGAGGATAAAGTTAGCTAGTTCAAGCAAGGGTAAAAGCAGCAATATTGAAATCTGGGATAGCTGGTTCCACGGGTTCTAAAGCTCTAGAGCAAGTAAGTTTTGAAGCTATCCATATGGATCAAGGGATAATTACAGTGCTAAGTCCATCTAGTATGAGTTCATAGCTAGGAAGCCAATCTAGGCTAGGATAAGTTGATAGGTAATAGATTGCGGGTTAATCATTGAATCTTCCTTTTTTTGAAGTATGCCTGTTCCTCCAGCCTTTCTATGTTCTGTGTCACCGCAGGGTAAGCAAGGGCAAGGGTAAGCGCAGGAATATTTATTGAAAGCTGTATTAGGTGGTATATTTTTTTTTCAAGCGTTAGTTTGAAAGTCTTTAAAAAGCCGTATCTTACTCTATCGAATGCCCCTTTTGAAACTAGATCTTTTAGGAAAGCTAGCCACTCAAAGGAGTAAAGCAAGTGGGCAAAAAGAATTCTTATTTGCTCTTATATTTCCGGAGCACTCTCTCATCGTTAGACCTAGCAGGGAATGAAATGAAAGTATTCAACCATATGATGATAGGAGTCCGTCCTACCTTGGATAGCGGATTCTAGGTCCTAAGGATAGAGGCTAGCCAGTTCCCATTCATCCAGTTCCCTTTTTGGAGGTTCAGTGCTAGGGCTTGAGTTCAAGTTGTAGTTGCGTTCCATGCATAGGATGTTATAGGTTACGGGTTCGATACATTTCCAGTGGAGTTGTACATTCCAGTAGAGTCTTTCCTCTAGATAGAGGACAAGGTTCCAGTGGAGGCAATCTAGGCTCCCAACTCTATGGATTTTCCGTAGTTGCTCTTAACCCAGCTCTCAAGTTAGCTCGGGACGGGAGGCTATGAAATAGTTGAAAGCAGATGCTGAATTAGAGACAGTAGATCCAGTATCTCTTACAGAGGAAAGAAAGGAAGCCAAGAAAGTCGAGGGAGAGAAAAACCACTGTTTAGTTTAGATCCGATTTGAGTGGGTATGGCCCTTTTTCTAGTTGGAGAGATGCTTGGAATAGCCTAGTAGCGTACCCAAAGGTCCAAGGCAAGGCATCGGGTTACTTTCTTTCTAATTGGGAGCGAAGAGGAATCAGATCAGAGCTTAGCTAAAGGTTAACTTAACTAGGATAGATGGGCCTTGAGCCTTTAGCTAATCTCGAATGTTGTTACCCAATTCACTATCCCCACGGTTGGGGCTTTACATCAAGTGGAAAACCGGGCGCTACTGATGCTGCTCGTTCCACCGTGCTCCTTTTGGAAAAAACTGTGAAGCACAACCCCATCTTTGTCTTTTGCTATAACAAGTGCTGCTTCTAGTTCGACTGGAGAAAATGTAACCGGTGCTGCTAGTGGTGGATAAGCTTGCTATGGTAGTGGTGGGAGAGCTGACTAAGCGATGAGTTCTGACTCTGCCGCAGAAGCTGGTGGTGGAACGACTACCCGCTGCTGCTGCGCGGCTGTTGGATCGACTGTGATAACTCAGCATACCTACCCTAGCTCTTCTTCCCTTTCACCAAATCGAGGATGAGTTTCATACTGAGGGTTGAGGATAATTGGTAGGCAAGGCTGATGCGATTGATTCGCGGACTGATAGGATGACTTGGAAGAAAAGGCATTGGGCTGATACGAGAGATGGACCGACGCAGACAGATTGACTGACAATAGCAATAGGCTCTTACACGAGCTGAAAAGGGAGGAATGCACCACCGGAAAGAGAAGATTCAACCTTAGCCTTAGCCCCTAAGACGATAGGGGACTACTTTGAATAGCGATATGCGGGCTAGAGCAAATAGCCGGAGACAGAAGTTAGCCTAGGGGGCTTCCTTTCCTATAGGGTCTGTTACACGAACGGAAAGATAGGACCGAATACAAAGCATTGACCCGCGAATGATTGATTTCAACATTTTTATAGGAAAGCGGGGATATAGAGAGGAAAAACCACTTATTTGAATGCAATTCGCTCTATGAATGTCACAGAATAAGTGGTTGAGATAATAGATATGAAGACTGAGCATGCGGAGAAGAGTGTAATGTTACCCGCTCTGTTAAGGTAGTTCAATGATCCGAGGGAATGAAACTAGTGAAGTTTGCCTATTTGGCATTCAATTCATTAAGCATTCTCCTTTCTTGCTCTGGACTGACTGAGGCATTGGACTAGATGCGCTGCTAGTCCTTGCTTCAGTAAGTAAGGCTGTCTCTTCTTCCCCGGCTTGAAGTAAAGTGTCAGTTCCTTTCGTGCAACCTACCCTTGCATATGCCTCCTCTTCCTCGTACAAAACAATGCCTTGAGGAATCCGTGCATCGAGACTAACATATGAGACTAGTGAAATAAGTTACTTGCCCTGGCTTCCTACCTCCACAGAAGACTTGATAACACTAAAAGAGGGAATGGTGGGTGCTCCACCTCGACCTCGAGCCTTCCCTTCATCACTCTAACCTTTACCCGAAAGAAGGAGGAAATCACGATAAGGGCAGTCACCCACCCGGGGGAAGTGTCAGGCCAATCGACCATCAGCTGAGGAGAAGAAATATCGAAAAGATTGAACTTCAATTACGCCGCCATTTAGTAGTGATTCGGGGGAAGAGGAGCTTGGTAGCTTGCTCCAGTCCAGTTTCAGAGGTTCAGAAGCCAAAGGCAACTCTCAGACCATTTGAGTTTACAGACTCTGCCGCTTAAGTGACTACGAGATAGAACATGGGTTCACCCGCTCAAAACAAAACTACAACTAGACTACCAGAAGAGGAACTTAACGGGCAATAAGACCTACTAATAGGAAGAAAAGGTGCTATCAAAATAGGTTCCGAATCGAGCAATAAGTGAAGGAGCTTGACCAATCCCAATGAGGGAAGTAGCTGAAAGAGAAGCGGAAAGGGACATCTTGAACTCAGGGGGAAGGGACCTTAACGACAACCAAAGAAGTGCGTGCATTTCCCGATCAAAGAAGCCCTTGAACTCACCTTCATTCAACAAAGAAACTTCACGCATGAACTCTCCTCGGGATTGGACTCTTTCTGACAGCCCTTTTGCCAGCGTAGCGCATTGAAGTGGGGAATGAAAAAGACAGAGTGGCCGCAGGAAAGGAACTGGCTTCATACTATATAAGTAAAGGGATTTCCTCTTCCCGGAATGAAAGACAGAGAAAGGAAGGAATTGGTATTGGTACCGCTTTGCCTTGCTTGGCACCTTTCCTTCGCTTGCTTTCTTGCATGGACAGCTACCAAGCCTTACCTCTTGACTTTCCTTCGGGTAGACTAAGAGCTCTTTCTTCAATAAAGGTTTTGAACAGTTCAATGGCAGATCCCCCTCTCTGGAAGGTACGGCATTCAGCTTGTGGATCGAATTGGGTAAATATAGAAAGGTAGTTTCAGTGATCCTCTGGTTCAAGCCTAATTCCAATCGAGGTTGCCTTAAAAGCATGAAATTCAGTCAGCCTTGACATTAAGGTAAGGGTAAGTATATCGTGGAGAATGTCTTTTTTATTAGAGTTGGAGACGAAAATCTTTTCTTTGATGCGCAGAAGACGGGGTGAGCTAGACTAATGGCATGGGAAGGGAACTTCCTTTCCTCGAGAAAGCAGGTTCCTTCTTTTAGCCTCAGTGAACCAAGTTCAGTGATCCAATCAGCCTGAATCGGACAGAAGAAACTCTAACTCGAAGGATGGGATCAACTCTCACGAGAAGGAAGGGCATGATTCAGAATATAGTGAATCCGGTGTGGAATCGAACGAGAAGGGAAGGCATTGGGCTTGTGGATCTAACTCCTAATCAGTCAAGTCGGAAGAGAGGAAAGAAGGATTAAGAGCTCATCTGGACTGACTGGTAGAGCGTGAAGCTGTACCCCTAAGTCAGCTTGGCGAGTTCGTTTGCTATCTTATTTTACGTAATATCGGGTGTTAGAACGGATTCTCCTTTAGTAGCTAGTCGAAGATGGTTCACCTGGACTTGCATCCTATGAAGTATTAAATGAAGGAAGCCAAGCATTGAATGACTTATGAAGAGAAGCATGCCTGACGCTTTCTAGAAGAGTTGTCTTAGATACCGAATCAACTGTCTTAGACTTGACTACAGAGATCGAACTCGAACTCATCATCCTTGGCTGCTATGAAACATATCGCTTCTTCGTACCGTACTCGACCTTGGGATCAATGTCCCATCCACCGCCCTTCATCTAACTGCTTTAGTCAAGCAGTCACGTGCCTCTTCCAATATTACATATTGCCTCGCTCTCAACGCAAACGATAGTAAGGGAGTCCGCGGGGGGGTCATATTGATCCGGCTATATCCACTAGCGCTCCTGTCCCGTGGCATGAGGTATGATTGCTCTATTCTCGCCCGCAATCCTGACTATTTCGTAGCCTCTTTCTGTGCCGCCTCGTTCGACTACTTCTCCTATTTAGATTCAACCTCTTCAAATCGCCTTAGCTTAGTAAAAGCGAAGGGTCCAGGAAAGAATGCACCGAGAGGTAGAAGACTCACTATCTGTTGTTTACGTCCTGCGGTAATCAAACATCGCCTCTCGTAGACATTCGCGTTCCTGTGCGGTTATCAAACGCACTCGTATGCCTTTTTGGGCTTCCCCTTTTTCAATCACCTCCTACCTTATGGAAAGCCCACTGCTGAAGACCCTCAATCGAAAGGTCAAGGATTGTTCGTGCTGTTCCGGATATAGAGAACACCATCTCCGGTTCTTGGAAACCCACCGCTCTTCTTCTTATCGCTCTGCTTCTAGCTATTCGGATAGACTACACCTCAGAAAGAAAGTCCGCTATTCTATTCAATATCATGGCAGAAATCCCGGGAATGGGCATCCATCATCAGATGTCTAGGCACAAAAAGAGAGATATGCCAGAAAGACAGGATACGGGTACTCTACTCTACGGGGGAAGGAATGGGATTTGGCACGCTGAAACCCTAAGCCCCCTTTCCCTGGTTTCTATATCTTTATTACGAATAAGTTTGATGATTCCGTTGTCTCTCTTTCCTAGGCCTGTTCCAGGTGTGTACCCGGATCTAAGCTCCGAAACCTGCTTTTCTTAAGCCCGACGTCTGTCACTTTCAATAGTAAGCTTATTCGATATCCTCCTTCGCTTTACCTATTTGAATTGAACTAGAGCTTTATTG
The DNA here is from genome assembly GCF_025698485.1 of Gossypium arboreum. Classification (NCBI taxonomy): domain Eukaryota; kingdom Viridiplantae; phylum Streptophyta; class Magnoliopsida; order Malvales; family Malvaceae; genus Gossypium; species Gossypium arboreum. Next base: position 34,666 of record NC_035073.1, on the reverse strand, counting down.
ATTGATTGATTGACAGACAGACCGGATTTCCAACTAGATTCCTATTGAGACCCTTGACGACCTACCAGATGATCATCCTAGAGTTCCCTCTAGCGAAGTTTTGTCAAAAGACATAGACCGTGGCGTGGCATTAGTTCTAGCTCTCATTTCTTGCTTTTCATAGCTAACTGCCCAGACAAAGAAGGTCAGAGAAGGCTCAGGTATGATTAAGTCTCAATCGATTCTCACTATCGAATCGATTTCTCCCAAGGCTAAAGAAAGCACTGAGCCTGCTCCGAAAATGCTGTGAGAAAGAGGATCTGTTGGTTTAGGATATAACTTTTGGTTCATGAAGAAGCGACCCCTCCGCATCAAGATAGTCAATCGCTGCTCCTAGAACCGGGGGAAGACTAAATGGGCGAAAAGAAGACATTCCGGGGGCGAGTGAATCAGGCTCCGTGCCAGTCAATCTAGTTGCTGGTTGATCTCCCTCAGGGCGAGTTGCTATCGCTGCTTCCTCTTTCGTTCAAGCGGCATGAAGCTCATCTTCATTGACTGACTCGGAAATGAGCCCGTCACCCGAGAAGACGGACTGACTGGCATCGTACAATATAGAAGGCTGATCCCGCTTTGTTAGCCGCTCCTTCATCTGTCAGTTAAGCTGCTGATAGCTCATTCCCTGAATCATCGGACACAGCCATACCCTATGTGAGTTTGTTTGCTGGAAGAGAGGTGTCAGAGGACTTCCCCGATTCAATTAAAGAAGGAATCTCATCTCTCTTCCAATAAAAATAGAACAGGAAGAGTCGGAAGTCCGTAGCTTGGAGCTTGGCCTGACTGCTTCCTCCACTAATTGCCGGAAGAAGCCGGCCGTAAAAGAAAGATCTTCTACTTCAACCTGGCTTCGGTTGACCCCCTTTCGGTGGTAGTAAGAGCAGAGTCTTGGGTTGGTGCTTGAAGTAAGGGTCATCAAAGAGACGGATTTCCTTTTTTGGATTTGGTAATCTAGCTAGACTTCCTGGTATTCCAGTTTCTAGGAAGGGAGACATGGCTAAGGCTTGTGGCTAAATTGCTACGGCTTCCTCTTAGAAAGAAAGGTAAGAAGGAAGGTCAAGGGAAAGAGATAAGGTATAGCATAGCCGGTGGGAAGGAAAGAGTAGTGTTTAGCAATCCGGCTGACATTGAACTTGAACTAGCTGCTGCCATTGAAAGAGAAGAGAGTTCCGTGATTTCCGGGCTTAGCTCTGCTTTTGTTGAAGGCATAAGCGCTGCTATTGAATTCTTTTATTTTATGGCCTGACTGTTTTCTGAACGAATCCTGTTCTCTTATCCCCTGCTGTCTCTGAAAGATCAGATGTGAACTCTTCTCGACTCTGAACGAATGGTTTCAGCTATTGTTCAAAGGAGAATGGCTCAAGTGGAAGCAGTTGAGTTTGCTGGTATCATAAATCTTAAACAAGTTGATCCCACGTGCTATCCAAAAGGATTTTTTTAGTTAGGAGTTTATCCCCGATAGCAAAGGAAGTGGCAGCAGTGGTATCGTATATAAGAGGGAGGCTGCTTTTCTATTTTATAGAAGAGTTCTTTCTTTCGAACCATCGGTACTCGTGTACCATTGCATAGGCCGAAATTGACTACTTTACCTCCCCGCCCCTTACTCGTCTTTTGAAAGCCAGAACATTCGCATAGAGGAGTATCTGTATCACGCATGCTCCCCCACTGATGACAAAATGACCTTCTATCCTCTTCTAGGAATTCCTACCCCTAAAAATTGGAGAGGGGAAAAAAGTGGAAGAGTATTCTGCATGAATATGCTTCTGCACTGGGAATATCTCATAGCGGGAAGGCCCAGAGATCATAAAGGATGGGATGGGAATGGAGGCATTCCAGCCCAACATACTCCGGTGAATAGGTCGAGAGAGATAGGTAGGGGAGTGGGATAAAGGAAGTATAGTGAACAGTTGAGTGGCTATCCAACCATTCAATCGGCTATGGAGGGAGGTTTCAGCAAGCGGGTAAACCGATGATGACTAGTACAAACTTAGGTAGGTCGATCGTCGCTCATCCCGCGTGTTCCCCCCCGTAAAGTTTTTCATCCCTATGGAAAAGCAAGTATTCCGATTGGAGGAAATTTCCACCCTCTGATGATCCATTCCGCCCTTCCCTATACTATAGCCGGAAAGGTATTAAATCTTATGGATTACTTTCAGTAGTTCTTCCACCCCCTATTTGAGTAAGGCTGGAAGGAATTGGCAGAATTTTATTAGGTCCCAATGAGAGGGGACCAGGTCTTGCGACGGATGCAAGCTAGACTTTGAAGCAAAAAATCCAAGATTTCATAGAAGAAGGAAAAATCAACGTGGCGGATGAACAGGAAGCTCCTAAGAACCCCAACGAGAAAATGGGAGTTTTTTTTTTTATTATAGAACTCGCTCCCTAGTCACGCTCCGGTCTCAACATACTGGGCCGAGGAAGTGTCCGATTTCCAACATCCCCCTACCATCACTACAATGAATGTTATTTTTACTATCTGGCTTTGTGAGGAACTCCCACTGGATCATCATGACCCCTACGTTCCGGCTTCCAAAGGCGATCCTAAGGGAAGAATCATTTTGAAAAGGGATAAGGCTGCAAGAAGAACAACGAGAGGAAGCTCAACCAAGTCCCAAGATTATGCTGTAAGGCATCGATTTCCTCTTTTTTGGCCGGTTGCCGACACTTCCGGGATGCTGCTTCTGCAAAGGTATCAGGTTCTTTGACAGATTCGATAGAAGAAAGAAAAACACGATGACTTCTAAAAAAAAGAATCATAAGAAACTAACCTCTGCATTGGAAATTTAAGACGAGAGGAGCGACAACCCTCAAGAGGTGAGGAGTGTTAATATATCTATCATTTATATATATATATATATAAATATATAAATCCCCAGATCCATCATTCATTCATTCCCTCACTCACGTTTTCTCAAGGTATCAGAGCGGAGTTTTGGGTAAATCCCTTTCGATTTCTGCTAATTCTCTTCTTGTTGCACTATGCCCAAGCTTGACGATAGCAGTGGAGCGCTGTCTGCGGCGGTTGTTGCTAAGGAAACACTCAAGGATCGAGTGACCCAACTTCATGGCAAGGTCGACCATTTGGGCGGACAAGTGTAGACTATGGCAGAAAGGCAGGAGAATCGGGAATTGTTGGTCACCAGACGCTCGCTAATGAGTACCGCGTCTTCCCAGTGAAGGAGAGCGGTCTTCATGGGGCCTCAACGATCCCGGTGGCGATGTCCAAAACGTGACGGACTAGGTAAAATGGAGGAGCTTTCTGTGGAGATAGGTCTCCGGTTCGTGAACCGAATGTCTCACCTGGTGACTCCAGACGCATTTGAGTCCTGTAACCGCAGCCATTCAACGGGATTCGAAATGCCAAGGCTCGAAGACCTCTGGGACATGGAACAGTACTTTAATTAAGGCTGTTCGTGCCCCTTTTGACGACCAAGTAACAATGGCAACAATGTATCTTTCTGGGGATGCGAAGCTGTGGTGGCGGACGCGATATGAGGATGTGCTGGAAGACCGTTGCGAGATCAACGCCTGGGAGGAACTAAATAGGAAGCTCAAGGAAAGGAGCAGTTCCTGCCTGAGAACGTTGCATGGCTCGCACGAGAGCCCCTGATGCGGACCGGCACTGTTCGAGAAAATCAAAGCAGACCATGGGGGACTGACCCGAGCTATAGATAAAGGAAGGACTTTGATAGATAGAATAAGGCACTCAGACATCAAAAAGAGGGCTACTTCACTATGAATGGTAACATATGAATTGAAACTAATGCGACGGGTGTCAATTACCAAAAACGACTCGACCACTAACTTAGTCTCGCGGGACTTCTAAGACAAGGCCGAAGATAGATGCGAAGAATATTTGAAACCACTCTCGAACCATCACACGGATTCCAACCCAACTGCCCATGATATGGTAAGAACGGAATGAAAAGGCAAAAAAACGATTCTATGCGCAGACGTGAAAGCTCTATCGATAGAAGCATTCTAGCCTATTTTGATTTAGAGAGGATTCCCTCGTCTGAGAACCGCCATTCACGCACTATTCTTCCCCACTAAAAAGAGCGATTGATAATCTCGATAACCTAAACAAAAATGCAGAAGTGAGCGTATCCCAAAGCTCTCCTCTCCCCCCCTTTTTTAGCCAACACCATTTTTCACCTTGTTTGGGTCAAAGCCAAAAATCTGATGAATAGAAGGAAAAGAGATCAGAAAGATACGCGGACGACTTTACTATAGTTTAGGTCGGATGTTTCCGTGAGCAGTAAGCAGCGGATCCCCCCTTATTTTGGGAAAGCTGGTGGCCGCGTGTGAATTCTTTCAAGGCAAGGGGCGGCCTGATTCGACATTGTTGTTTTCTCTGATCCGGTCGAGGTGGTTTTCGTTTACCAGCGCGTAGGTGGTCTAAGTTCCTATGACCGAGTCTTTCTGGCCCCTGTGAACATCTTTTCTTAATGTATTAAAGAGGGCCTCTCTAACCGGTGAAAAGTGGTGGGTGTCCACTAACGGCCATTCCTGGCTCGGCTCCGATAACGCAATTCCGGGAGGAGTCGGTAGTTGGGCACTGGATCCCTTCGGACCTGGAGAACGTGTGACGCTGGGTCGGGGTTTGGTGAACCAACTGGTCGCTCCTCTAGTT